>NW_015632479.1:574925-576205 GCF_001515625.1 Sinocyclocheilus rhinocerous
TGTGTGTGTGTGTGTGTGTGTGTGTGTGTGTGAGAGAGAGAGTGAGAGTGTGCGTGAGTGAGTGTTTGTAAAAAGTGAAGTTGCTTGCTTTTTAAAATTTTTCTAGACATTCTACAGTGACTTGAAACTATAAGAATATGACTTGCAAATATAAAGAAATGCATGACATATGGCGAAAAGCTGCCTTAATTCATGTATGAAAGCATGTGCACATGTACAAGGACTAAATATGCAAACATTGTTAATAAGTTTTGTGTTTTAGGAGGCCATCATGAAACCTCTTGACCATAAAAATCTGGATCTGGATGTGCCGTATCTTGCTGATGTCGTCAGGTGTGACTCTCTGTTTTTCTGTCACATTTCTGTCACAATACAATCGTTTAAAGACATATTGATGTTTATTTGTTTCATGCAGCACCACAGAAAACCTGTCCGTGTTTATTTGGGACAGTATGGGGAAGCTTCTGCCACCCGACAGCCTGTATGAGATCAGAATATATGAAACGGACAAAGATATTGTGGTGTACAGAGGAAAATAGAGTATAATTCAGCTGCGCTGCTGCATCAGCTCTCGGGACAGCAGTAAACGGTGATGAATTTTAGAAAGTACATTAGGGGAGAGTGGCTCCTGCTGCGTTTCACTACAGAATGGGATTAATGTCAGTCACTGGGAGTTTGGCTCAGTTGTCAGCCATGTGATATTGATCCTATTACACACAGAGAGATTACACACACTCACTCACTCACTCACTCACTCACTCTCTCACACACTCTCTCACACACTCACTCACTCACACTCACTCACTCACTCACTCACTCACTCACTCACTCACTCACTCACTCACTCACTCACTCACTCACTCACTCACTCACTCACTCACACTAAACACTAAACCAGCAGCCGGACTGATTTATGTCAGTGTCTGAGGTTAATATTTGGGGAAACGCTTGGCGGGGAATGCATCAAAATGACCTCAAATAATAAATGTTGCATGTTACATTAACCTCACCGATGGGAAGATTATCAGTGATGGAGTGAATCGAATTGATTTACTCTTCAAACATTACAAGACACAGATGGCAGTGAAGAAAATTGATTGAGCTTTTATACCGAAGTACTACTGTAAGTTCAATATTTTGCTCGTCTTATCATGCGTTTAATTTTGGGAGGTGATCTGTCCTGGTGGAATTCATGCTGGTTCAATATTTTATCATGCGTTTAATTTTGGGAGGTGATCTGTCCTGGTGGAATTCATGCTGGTTGTCTGGCTTGTCTGGCT
>NW_015632479.1:577413-579469 GCF_001515625.1 Sinocyclocheilus rhinocerous
AGAAATGTAGCATTGCATCAGTGTCTCAGCAATGGATGCTCTGCAGTGAATGGGTGCCGTCAGAATGAGAGTCCAAACAGCTGATAAAAACATCACAATAATCCACAAGTAATCCACAGCACTCCAGTCCATCAGTTAACATCTGGAGAAGACAAAAGCTGAAACAAATACAGCATTGAGACGTTTTTAACTAAAAAACCATAGAGTCCATAATCCATAATAACGCTTCCTCCAGTGAAAAAGTGCATCTGCTGTTGTCTCTCACATCAAAATCTAGCCACATATTTGTTTAGAGCTGTTTTGGATTGTAAATGGTGTTTGATCTGTGCAGATTTCTCTCCTGATTCAGATCAGACCACTTTTTCACTGGAGGAAGAGTTATTATGGATTATGGACTCGTATTTGAGTTAAAAACGTCTTAATGCTGGATTTGTTTCAGCTTTTGTCTTCTCCAGATGTTAACTGATGGACTGGAGTGCTGTGGATTACTTGTGGATTATTGTGATGTTTTTATCAGCTGTTTGGACTCTCATTCTGACGGCACCCATTCACTGCAGAGCATCCATTGCTGAGACACTGATGCAGTGCTGCATTTCTACAAACCTGATGAAGAAACAAACTCATCCTGATCTCAGATGAACTGAGGGTGAGCACGTTTACAGCTAATGTTCATTTTCGGATGAACTTTAAATGAGGTCAGCTTCAGTTATACACGCGGTTAATAAGACAAATAAGGATCTTTTAGAATTAAAGTCCACATTCACTTTAAAATTAAATCATGATTTAAAATCCTGGGAAAAAAAATAGAAATGCATTGAATGGATATACATTAAGTATAAATATTATTCCCTAGCTCAGTAGTGGCATGTTTGCATTAGTTTTGTATTTATTGATGCCAACTACATAAATAGTGCAAATGATAAACCTTGTTTAGTTAAACATTAAATTTAATGTCATTTATATTACAGAAAACATAATAAATGGATGATATTCAGCAGTTAATCTTCATTTATATCTTTGTATAATAGGGAGAGACTGAATGATATGAACATGCACATCAGTAATGCAGATGCGGTACCTTCAGAAAAAACACTGAAATCCAGTTTAAACAGATTGACAATCATTTAGAAAAGGTGTTATTTGATTTGGTATAAAAATAAGCATTGTGCAGGATCATTTAAATATATTATCTGTAGCTCCCTCACTAGAGTAAATGATTTGGGAAACAATATTGGGCCCAAATAACGACTGTTGGAGACTTCTGTATATTTGAACAAACACACAGAAAATAAAACATCCTGACATGTGATCGTGTTCCTTTGTTGATGGAGTATGAAGAGATGTAAACCCTGAGTCTGTGACAGCAGTGTGAGACTGTGAGCTGCTCTATTCATATATAGTTTTTCTGCCTGAATCAGCTTTCCTCTCGACGTTCGTTCTGGTAAGTAACTCCCATTTCCTTTTATAATTCCTAACAGGTACAGCACATTTCTTTTCTCTCATTGAATATGATGCTTTTACTCAGAAATTAATCACATTACGTAGTTAAATGTGTTCATGTTGTGATAATTCACCCCCCAAAAAAGAAAATACTGTCATCACTTGCTCACCTTCAAGTAGTATCAAACCTGTGTACGTTTCTTTCTTCTGTTGAACATAAAATCAGTTGCCGGTAGCCATTTACTTCCATAGTATTTTTTCCATAGTATGGAAGTCAATGGCTACCGTCAACTGTTTAGTTCCATATTTTTTTTTTTTTTTTGGAAGTCAATGGCTACCGTCAACTGTTTAGTTCCTTTTTTTTTTCTATTCTGTGGAAGTCAATGGCTACCGTCAACTTTTTAGTTCTTTTTTTTTTCTATTCTATGGAAGTCAATGGCTACCGTCAACTGTTTAGTTCCATATTTTCTATTATGTGGAAGTCAATGGCTACCGTCAACTGTTTAGTTCCATGTTTTTTCTATTCTATGGATGTCAATGGTTACCATCAACTGTTTAGTTCCATGTTTTTCTATTCTATGGAAGTCAATGGCTACCGTCAACTGTTTAGTTCCAT
>NW_015632479.1:579767-597507 GCF_001515625.1 Sinocyclocheilus rhinocerous
TCAACTGTTTAGTTCCTTTTTTTCTATTCTATGGAAGTCAATGGCTACCGTCAACTGTTTAGTTCTGTTTTTTCTATTCAATGGAAGTCAATTGCTACCGTCAACTGTTTAGTTCCATATTTTTTTTCTATTCTATGGAAGTCAATGGCTACCGTCAACTGTTTAGTTCCCAGCATTCTTCAAAATATCTTCTTTTGTGCTCAACAAAAGAAAGAAACTCGTACATGTTTGGAACATGAAGGTGACGCAAATGATCATTTTTGTGTGAACTGTCCCTTTAAGGGACGCGAGAGCTTTGATTAGTCACAGAACTGAAATCAGCTGTAATAGTTGATGCAGCAGCAGCATTTACAGTATATATTAGTACGATTTCACATGTATGAACTCAGTTCAATCAGTGCTGAATCCTAATGGCATGATTGCATCAGTAGATGACAGACACATCTGTTCTCGCGAGTGAAATCCTGCAGATATTCAGTCTTTGCATTTTCCTCTCAAAATGTGCCACTTGTGTGCTACTTTTAGTGGGAAGGGCGTATAACCTCGGCTCTTTCTCAAGCTTCTGCTCGGTTTGAGTCCTGATCGTTCTCCGCTGGTTTAGGCTTCAGAAGGTTTTAGAGAGATCAAACCCTCAGTAGGACGACAGGCTACAGTCTGATGGAGTCAGATGTCCATGTCCACCGGTCTCAGCTCGCCCGTCTTGTGCTCTCTGACCCACAGCTCTCGGTCTCTGGCGGGGTCGACGCTCCGCAGCAGTTTGTCCACCGGCTCTATGGTCTGCAGATCAAACGGCAGGCTGTGGTTACTCATCGTCTGCAGTTAATGGTGTGAATGAGTGTGAACGAGGCGGTCTGAACTCACGCTTTGGTTGAACATGTCCGTCTCGTGTCGTAGTGTGGTGTACTGACACAAGTGCTGCCTGATCATCTCCACACGCTCCACCTCCAGATGCTCCAGCTCCTGTCAGGAACCAGACATGTGCAGAGTCTCTGCTTTATTGGAGTTTTTAGGAGAAAATGCTTTTGATTTTTTTAATCACAGTCTCATTGCATCCTTTACTTGCATATCTTTACTTTTCAAGTGTTGAAAAATCCAGAAAGTCTCTGTTTTGTGCTCTTCTCCTACATCACACACCTTCATTATTACACAAATGGTAACATTTTACAATAAGGTCCCATTAGTTAATATTAGTTAATATGCTAACAATGAGCAATGCATATTCAGCTTTGTTAATGGTAATTGATAAAACTACAGCTGTTCATTGTTCATGTCCGCTCAGGTCTATTAAATGAACAGATGCAACTTTAATAATGTTTAGTGAACATGATTTAGTAAAGTTTAGTAACATTTAGTAAAGTTTGAAATTAACTAAGATGAATAAATGCTTTAGAGCTTTTTCTCATTGATAGTTCATGTTAACTCATGTATTTAACTAATATTAACAGATGTAACATTGCAAAGTGTTACCATACAATTATAAAAGCTGTTGAAATCTGGAAATATTTTACTTGGCACTTTTTCTTTGGAATTTAACATTCATTCAGTATATCAGTTCATTTGGTGTTTGTATGCAATTTTTATTTATTTATTTTTTTAACAAAGAATTACTACGTTCAACAAAACTTCTGTCATTATCATGAGTGTATTACAAAACTATTTTTTTCCCAAAATAAAAAAAATATTTTTTTCCAATAAATTTCTACAGTCAAGATTTTCTCAATTTAGAGTTTTGTGAAAAATCTACTTTTTCAAACTCGTCCTAGACGGTTTGTCCGATTTTCTCCAAAATTGTCTCAGATCATCTTCAGACAATGCTGCCAAGACGTTATCAAAAGATTTCCGATAGACCAAACCGTTCTCGTAAAGCACGCTAACGAATTTGACAAAATTCACACAAAAATGGACATGAAGCTATATCTTCACATCGCTTTAGCAGATTCTGACCAAACTTGGTACCTGCTATCCCAAGCATAACCTGAGGGCACATGAGTAGTTTTAGCACAGCACCACCTACTGGTCAAAATAAATACAAAATTGACTTTTTTGTTTATAATTTCTGAACATTTTGACCAAAAAATCGTACGATTGACCTCGTTAGATTAGGAGCGACATACAGAATCAAACGATACCCAATTATCCCATGTCAGTCATTTTGAGTGTTGACCATTTAGAATTTTGTAGTGAAATGTTGTATTTTACGAACGCTTTAGCGTATTGTTATGAATCTTATAGAACCGCTTGCGGAAAAGTTATGAAATTTGGCACACAGGTAGAGGACAGTCTCATCATTAACCACGGCACATTTGGAGTCTCTAACACAAACTCTCTAGTGCCACCAACAGGCCAAATTTGCACTCATGTTTCTGCTAATAACTTTTGAACCGTAAAGTCTAAAAGCAAAATTGATTGATTCCTTGGCTCATGCCGAGTAGAATGCATACCATAATTTAAATTTCTACGGGTCAAGATTTTTTCGCAATTTAGAATTTTCCAAAAAATCTACTTTTTCGAACTCGTGCAGACGGTTTGTCTGATTTGTCTGAGCATTCTGGCAAAAAAGTTATCAAAAGCTTTTTGATATACCAAATCATTTTCGTAAAGCGTGTTAACGAATTTGATGAAGTTTGTGCAAAAATGGACATGATGTTATATCTGCGCAATGCTTTAGTGAATTCTGGCCAAACTTGGTATGTGTTATAACAAGCATGACCTGAGGCCACATGAGTAGTTTCGGCACAGCGCCACCTACTGGCCAAAATATATAATAAATGGACATTTCTGCTTATAACAACAACCCTGGGTAATTAAAGACAGCTCAGCTCTTCATTTTTCGACACAGCGCCACCTACTGGTCAAAAGATGTCTTCATTTTACCTCTGTTCTGCTTGGCCCCAAAATTGCTGCTTGCAGCTATATATATTTATTATTATTATTGTGTGTGTGTAAGTGCATTGGTTTAGAGGTGCTGAGTGGAAAATGTCATTCATTTTAAGATTATAACATCATGATCTGAGAGTAGCTTTTTCACCAAGCTTGTATTTGAAGCATCAATTCCAATGGAATCAAATAGTTTTTCTGACTCTTATTGGAGCTGTTATTGGTGTTTGTGAAAGCGTGTTCACTCAGAGAATCTCTCACCAGACTGCTGGTCACCATCTCCTCAAACCACTTGGACTGGGACTGATTGTAGAGGTCAACACATCGCATCAGGTCATCGCCTGAGGACACAGAGCGTGAGTTACACATGAACATCATCAGAACTATAGAGCATGGGCTGAGAAGCTTCTCTGTTTGTCAGAAGCAGGAGCACAGACACACACAACGGGAACTGTTATGATTATACCTGGTAAGGTAAATGTAGGATAATCTATACTACAAAATTTGAATTATTTTTGTTGTTTCCATCCAGACTTCCCACAGATTTAGTGTTGAACTGATGAATAAAGAGAAAGTGCAGAATGAAGGGAAATAGTTTAGTGGCATCTGATTCTGATTTTATTTCTTTTAGATTTCATTTTTGTCACATGAATGCTAGCCAACAGTGATTTTTGCAGTACCAATACTCCATATTTGTAAATGCATATAGCGGCTGTAATATCAGCATTTGTGTCAGTATTTTCATACCACTGATAAAAGTGCTTAAACATATGATTTTCACAATTACTGTAAAACGTTTTAACATTCATAGTTTAGGGATGATATTGATAAACAAAAATAATCATCATCTGCGCACTTTACTCTGTTCATCAGCTCCTCGTTAATAATAATTTATATAATATTTTATTAATCTATCCATCTCTAAATAACGTGCAATGAATGCATGTGTCTGATTCATGATTCATAACAGATGATGTTCTGCTGTGACTGCAATTACCGTATTGTCCCGAATATAAGACGATATTTTTTTCTTGGAAATACATCTAAAAAAACCCAATACGGTAAAATGCAGTTTATTTGCGAGAAGAAAAAAACATGATACTGTGACGGAAGCAGAGAGAAGAAGGTAAATACTGCACACAAGAAACATCTATATTCCTGTGGAAACCCACATGTGTTTTTCAGTTTGCGAACACCAAGATAATTTTACAGTTATATGCAGATTTATTTATTTCTGTTTTACTTTTAAAGACTGTTATTTTGCTCTCTGTCAGAAAGTGAGCAGACGAGTGTTGGTTTCAGTTTTCTGAAGAACAAAGTTAATATGTTTAGTAACATGTTCAATGTGTAGTGTTTAGTGAATATCATCTTAAACATTTAAAAACAAGAACAACTTTGCATGTGATGTTCGATGTGTAACAGAACAGATTCATACTAGAATTTCACATCATGCACGCATTGATTATTATTTTCAAATTCCTCTTTAATAACCATAATGCAACACTAGATGTCAGCACACTCAAACATTGCTGCAGGTTTGCTGGTTATTAAACTCATTGAATGTATGTCTGTGTTCACAATAGAATACTTACTAAACAATGCCAGTTATTTTTTAAAACAGTATGTGACTCAGTAGCCATTATTATCTCTTGTGGTGTTGGTTTACTGTCTGATAGTTGCTCAGGATTGCTCTCGGAGCATGTCAGAGAAGAAGCTGCACTCACCGGCCTGCGTGGATTTTCTGCGCGCCTTCTTGATGTCCTCCTCGATCTTACTGTTCAGTTTGATCTCCAGATGCTGGGTTTTTAACTCCAGATCCTTCTGCCGATCGGCGAGCGCTTTCCGTGCCTGATGAAGAACGTGAGAATATGAGAGACGAGACGCAGTGTTTTATGCATGCATCATCTAGAGCTGAAGTGTTCAGAAGCATCTGCTGCTGCGTGTTGAGATCCAGATGCTCCTGAATAAATCAGAGCTGTCATTGTGCAGTGATGTGGATGATTACTGAACTTCAAAGATCCTGTATATATATTTACTTATTCATTTCTGATGATAGTTGAACCCTGGTGATATTGTGTTCTGGTCATTTTGACCTGGAGAGGATTTTCTTAGTTAAGTTATCACATCATCACACCAATTGTGGTGTTCAAAAATGATGAAAAAAATTGCTTGTAAATCTCCACCAAATCTCAATATTGTTATCAACTTTTTTCTTTAATTTAGCACAGGTTTAGTATTTTATTTTGGAGCTGGTTGATAGTAGACCTCATTGTTTTTGAGTGAATATTGCCGAAATGATATGCCTATAACGATGGAGTATTAAATATTTGCATTATGCTCTTTCTTAAAGGGCCAGTGCACCCACAACTAAAAATGCTGTTATTTACTCACACACATAAACACACACGTCTTTCCAAATTTGCATGTGCGCTTATTCAAACTTTGCATGATGTGATTGATCATGAAACAAGAACAAATGGCATTTGCTGTGACACGAATGCTGACCGTTTGTTTTGAGTGCGCTGTCCCTTTAAAAGAGGGCGACTTGTTTGGTTCTTGTTGCTCTATGAGAAGGTCACTGGTTTGAAGGGCATGATATTATATATATAGAAACCCGAAGGGCTCAAGAGATGGAAATGTTCCACTTCTTCAGAAAACATGCTGGACTTGCATGAGAAAAATCCCCGTAACTTTAGATGAGGCTAAATATGAAGACTAAATATGGCCACATGACAGAGAGATGAAGCATGTTTTGCATTCAGTACCTTCTCCACGGCGGCGGATCGGCTCGCCAGCTGCTTCCTGAGATCCGACATGTGATGGTCGAACTTCTTCATGTCCTTCTTGAAGTTTTCCCGAAATATCAGCAGAGGCTTTTCCACCTCACTCTGAAGCTGAACCACGTCAGAGACAGACCGGTAAACACAAAGCCTAAAGCCAAAAGTAAAAAAGCCCCTCCTACAGAATGTCTTTTTCTGCCCCAGTATTAGTAATGCATATACGTGTGTGTGTGTGTGTGTACTGTAAGTCTACTGTACTGACGGTGTGTGTGTGACATCTGCTCTCGTGTTTGAATGCAGTCCTGCGTTTGCTTCATCTCACCTTGGAGGAGAACTTGAGATGAACTTCTGCTTCATCCGCCAGGCTTTTCTTCAGCTGAGCCCAAGCTGAGCCAAGCGTGCTGAAAGAAGATGGCGAGGGGTAAGATGTAATATATAAATTATATAAAAATATTATATCAATTAAATTATGTATATATTTAAATAAAATTTAATAATTTATATATAGTCAATATTCTTCAAATAAATTTAATAAATACATAATAATAAATATTTAATACAATATATAATAAAATATATTTAACAAAATATAATAAAATAGATATTAAATGTAATAAAATATATAAAATAAAATTATATATATATATATGATGAAGAAACAAACTCATCCTGATCTGGGATGACCTGAAAGTGAGCACATTTTCATTTTTGGGTGAACTGTTCCTTTAAGAACATAATCGAAGAGGTTACACATCGTCCGTCACAATCCATTCACCCATGACTGTAGTCACAAACTCTTTTATAACGCATTATATTCCTCTGAAGGTCACTGCATGAGGTTTCTAAGAGTTTGTAAGGAGATAAGAGTGTATTGTCCCCTCTGACGTACCCTTCCTCCTGCGCCGCCAGCGGGATCTGCGAGAGCTTCGACAGGTTCTTGGCGTATTCCTCCTCAATCCTGATCCTGTCCACAGAAATAAATGAATTAGAGTTGTGCTGGAATGACAGAGCTCATCTGTGGCATATGTAGAGCATGTGAAGAGCTGAGTGCAGATGTCTGTCCTGACTTTCACACACTAAGGTCATTTTCTTCCCAGACTCAAGTCTTTCTCCTCAGGGACAACACACTTCATGTGAACCCATGTGAACTGTAGCTCATTCAATCGAACAGCGAACATGTTTGAGAGCAGATCTAATGTTGATGGCCAGAAAGATTCAAGCAGCCACTGAATCATTTGTTTTTCTCCTTTCTAAAAACTATTAATGAAACACAGGAAATGAGCTACAGGAAGTTGCATGTGCTGCGTTGTTATGTTTTTAGTCAAGGCAACAGAAAGAACAGCCGCTATATCAAGATATTACACAATTTCACCAACATAGATAATGCAATAGTAACCATAACCATACTTTAGTGACCACACATACAACTAACTAGCTAACTAACTACTGTCAGGGTTAGATCCGAGTCGCAACGCTTTCTGGCCAACGAACAACTGTTGTGCTATGAAAGACATTCAGAAACTATAACTAGCCATTTTACCTCCAAAACCTTAGATAATTATGACTTTAAATCTTGCAGTTGAGGCTTTGTCATTCAAGATTGTGATGCAACTTTAAATTTCACAATTATAATTTAATATCTCACAATGTGACTTTATACCTCACAGTGTGATTCTTATTTAAATTTTTTTTTTTCTTTTAATTATTATTTTTTATGTGTAGACATACATATGTTTCCATGAAGTACATCTGCCGTACTTGTAAAAAAAAAAAAAAAATATATATATATATATATATATATTTTTTTTTTTTATATTTTTGCCAAAACACTATAGTTAGTACAGTTACTATAATAAAACCATGGTAAACTTTTGTAGGGGCACCACTGACCTCAAACAAACAAATAAACAAATACATAATTTTTTTTTTCTGTGATGATTTATTATCCACAATTTTTGTCCACTTTTCCCTGAACATTATATCCTCTACAGTGAAAATAAAATGTAAATAAAAAGATAAAAAAAGATTTTTTATAAAACAAAGAATAGGTTTTACAAGAAAAACTATTTCCGTTTTTTCTTTTTTACTTCAAAATCCGTGTTTAATTCAATGTGTTGCTTGTCGTGTGTTTGTAACTGTGATATCTGCTATCAACTTCTGAGTGATTTCTCTTTTTTTTCTCTAGCAGCTTGTGTTCTGCTCTGGGTCCAGACGTTTACCTCTCCCGCACAAACTCGGCCATCTCTTTCTGCATCTGCCTTCCCTTCAGCTGTTTTTGCAGCAGAACCTCAAATCCTGAGATGATGGCGCTTCCCTGCGGGTCCTTTCTGTCCGCCTGGATCCACAGACAAAACACAAGAGATTCATGTGCACAGAACCAGGATTCGGTGGGATCTTCTCCAATCAAAACTACAAGCCAGACCAGATTAGGACAGATGTTTGATGAAACTCATGCTGTTCAGTAGTATAAAGGATATTCAGAGCACGTCACTCGCATGCATTTCTAAACTTTGTGGTTTGTCAGTGGTTGGAGACGTTCTTGCTTACCCAGAAATAATCGCAGTAGCTCCACTCGTCTGGTTTGAGCAGCTGCTGTTCAGACATGTGCAGTGGAAGAGGAAACGTCACGCTGTGGATCTGCAGAGGGACAGAAATCATCCAGAGACATCGGCTCGAACGAGAAACTCACAACACTGTAAAAGTGACGCCAGCAGAACATGCTTTGAACTAGCTTATTACAGTCAGTGCTGCCAATCACTAATGCATTGCCAGTAAATGATGAGCAAGTCCAGTATAATAAATTAGACAAATAAAAGAGCAGTCATTAATTCTAAACCATACACATAAATAAACGCAATCATCCATGCTCAAATGTAAAGAGTTCATTCAGTATAATTTGGTAGTTAGCTACTTGACTTTGATTGACTGTTTGTACTGAATCACTCCAATTGTTTGTGTTTGTTTCAGACGGACTGCCAGTTTGTGAGCGACTCTTTTCTGCAGTTACATTGAGACACCAGTAGGTGGTGATAAATGAGTCATTGAATCATTAATTCAACCAATTCGTTCAACGACACTGATTCATTCAGACTTTACGAGTGAGTCACTGAATCATTAATTTGAAATGATTCGTTCAAAACACTGATTTATTCGGGAACGGAACAGGCGACTGACTTTATGAGTGAGCCATCGAATCATTCATTTGAACGTATTCATATACAAATCACTGATTAATTCAGAAACAAAACAGGTGAGTGGCTTTATGAGTGAGTCATCGAATGGGTCATTTGAATTGATTCGTTGAAAACTGATTCATTCAGGAACGAAACATTCGAGTAGCTTTATGAGTGAGTCATCGAATCATTCATTTGAACGGATTCATACAAAACACTGATTCATTCAGAAACAAAACAGGTGAGTGGCTTTATACGTGAATAATCAAATCGTTCATTTAAATTGATTTGTTCAAAACACTGATTCATTCAGGAATGAAACAGGCGACTGGCTTTATGAGTGAGTCATCGAATTGTTAATTTGAACTGATTCGTTCAAAACAATGATTCATTCAGGAACGAAACAGGCGACTGGCTTTATGAGTGAGTCATCAAATCGTTCATTTAAATTGATTTGTTCAAAACACTGATTCATTCAGGAATGAAACAGGCGACTGGCTTTATGAGTGAGTCATCGAATTGTTAATTTGAACTGATTCGTTCAAAACAATGATTCATTCGGGAACGAAACAGGCGACTGGCTTTATGAGTGAGTCATCGAATCGTTCATTTGAACTGATTCGATAAGAACGATTCACTGCTACTGTTCGTCGAACAGAGACGTTAGGCTGTTGATTCTGCTGAATTCGTTTGTAAAAAGCAGCTGATATTGTCTCAGAAGTGTAAGTTACTCAATATTAACTTGCTTATTTACATGCTGTGTCGTCTATTTCGTATTTACATGCTGTTTCACACTCGCGATCATTGATTGTTTTTATCGTTGACAAACTAAAACTAAAACCACAAAAACTTAAAAACAAATAGACATTTGAAAAAAAAAAACTAATAAACTGACAAAAATGAAATAAAAACTAAACATTTAACTAAAATTAAAATAAAACAAAGTACTATAAAAACTATAATAGTATATCTAATTTACAAAAATTTAGAGACATTTGTGCTTTTCTGTAGTTTCTGTGTACGTAATTTAATTTTAATTCATTAAGGGAAATGTTCATAATTGAACTACACAGAAACTGTCTCTTGCTGTTAAATGTTGTGTCTAATGCAGCATTTTAAAGGGTCATGAAACACCAAGCTACTTTTTCAGAGATTTCAGAGGTGTTTGTGTTGCACAACATAGAAGACAATGTTAGCATCCGTTCATTGTAATAGATGGAGAAAACTGGTTCATTTTGAGCTTTTTTTACATTGTTTTCGTCTTCCGGGTTTAAAATCTACATTGTGTTGACATCACAGTTTGTACAATACTTCGATGACACATCAGTGTCTCATAATTATCCATGAGACTGCGTGTTCTTATCCAATGAGAAGACGCTTCGCATAATTATTCACAACAGCATGAGTGACAGACGCTTCAGACTGTAAGATTGTGCACATTAAAGGGATCTCACCCTCATGTCGTTTCAAACCCGTAAGACCTTCGTTCATCTTCGGAACACAAACTAAGATATTTTTGATGGAATCTGAGAGCTGTCTGAACCTGCACAGACAGCAACGCAACTGAAATGTTCCCAAGTCCAGAAACGTAGCAAGGAGATCTGTAAAATAATCCCTGTGACATCAGTGGTTCAACCGCAATTATACAAAGCTACGAGAATAATCTTTGTGCACAAAAGAAAAAAAAAATAACGACTTTATTCAACAATTCGTCTCCTCCGCATCACCCTGGTGCCATTTTGGAGAATATCAGCTGGACGTAACAAGCGTATGCTTGGGACTTGGGAACATTTCAGTTGCGTTGCTGTCTATGAAGAGTCAGACAGCTCTCAGAATCCATCAAAAATATCTTCATTTGTGTTCCGAAGATGAACGAAGGGTTTGTAATTAATGACAGAATTTTCATTTTTGGGTGAACTAACCCTTTAACTGAGAGAAACGTTCATGGATCGAAGGAGAGTGTTTGTTTTTACTTTGCTAGAGTTCGGCACAAACATGATGCATTCACTCAGTGAGTGTAACCGGTTTTTACTGCTGCTTGATGCAACAGGCTTACTGTATATAAACACCGCAAATAAGTTATTAGAGGTGCAACAGCGCGTTGATATATGTGACCCTGGACCACAAAACCAGTCATAAGGGTAAATTTTTCAAAATTTTATTTTCCATGCAGAGTGCAAGTGCAAATGGCTATGCATTTATTTGTGTTTTTAACTCAATGGGTGAGAATTGAATCTGTCTGAAACTGAAGTTGTGTGTGTTGTCTCTGTCTCCCGTCTTCATCAGGATCATCGCCCACATTTGTAGCATTTTTCAAAACTGTGTTGAGAACTGAGCGGTGCTGAAACACGGGGTTTCATGAGCCTTTAAATGTCCAAATCCTTTGTAAGTCCCCTGCATCCGCTGCGATGAACTCCGCTCCTTCCTATAGCATCAGTGTTTCCTTTGTAAAGCACAGATGTTTGCCAGACTGTATAGATGCAGAATGACTTGTGTGGACGTTTCTGAGGAGTGACGCTGCCGTCCGCCAGAGGAAAGTGTGATGCGGACTCTGAGGAAATTCCCTTCGGTCTGAATGAGCTCATAACTGTCACGGGTGCACACACACGAGGGACGAGGAGACGCTGGAGAATACTTTACACAAGACTTTATTCGTAGGAAGGAACCAAGGGAGACGAACTCAGGAAGACGTATACAGGAAGACCTTCAACATCGGACAGAGAACTAGGGACTGGGAACACTTTATATACACACACACAGGAGGAGGGGATGACGAGACACACCTGGGAGCCATGACACATCAAGGGAAACACCTGGGAAGAAATCAACTTAAATTAGGACAGGACTTGGAAACAAACCAAATAAGGGCATGGGAAGGCACATGGGGAGCAGGACACACACGAAACATGGAACAGAGTCTGACATTCGGGAGGCCATGGCGGATCAGGGGACTCGGGAGGCCATGACGGATCTGGAGCCATAGTACCCCCCCCCAAAAAGAAATTTAAGGGGCCTGGAGCCCTCCCTGGGCTTAACGGGGGATCAGGAGCCCTCCCTGGGCTTAACAGGAAACAAACCAAATAAGGGCATGGGAAGGCACATGGGGAGCAGGACACACACGAAACATGGAACAGAGTCTGACAATAACGCTCCCCGTGTTGCCTAATGTTTGAATCTGCATCACAGCAAATGAGGAAATGTCCTGTCTCACTTCTGGTTTGTCTGCAGCTGGATTTTTCTGGATAAAGCGTGTGCATTGACTGGTTGCACAAGCATCGTAAGTTCCTCCGGATCCAGATTCTCAGAGGCATATGATGCCGCTGTGCTGAAGCTGGATAATGTGAGGAGGAGAACGAGTCTCCATGTGTTTGCATTGGCTCTGATGAAGATAATCAAGTGTGGCACGCTGAACTAATGAAGAGTCTGCGTCACTGTCAGCATGATGGGAACTATCTGATCTCCATGTCAGCAAACATCCCAGTAATTCAAGTACTTCTTATTGCATGCTATTAACAGAAATGTATCAGTAAGCAGTTTATTTATACAGTGATGTTTTGGTCCGTCTGCCCTTTTCATTTCATTGCATCTACAGGCATGAGTCAAAGATCAGAAAGCATCAGAAAAAATAAAAGTGTAATACAGCTTTAAAAATCCCCCCCACATACATTAGAATGTATCCTGTTTAATTTTGTTTTTCTGAGAAAAATAATGACAATCATAAATTTTTTTTTTGCCATGATTTACAGAAGACACACTAAAATGTAACAATATTTTTACACCAATAAATCTTTTTGGGTCATATGATGCGATTTCAATTTTTCCTTTCTCTTTGGAGTGTTACAAGCTCTTGGTGCATAAAGAAGAATGTTCTTTTTAGCAACATAATATGACCCCTTTTAAGCATATTTTAAACAAGAATCATTTGATGACAAATTAAATGCTATATTTAAGGATCGCAGTGTGGCCCTCAAATACCAGCTAACTTTCATTTTTAAATCTTTATACTTTGCTAACCACTAGGTTTTACCCATTTGTCAGCAAGAAGTGTTTGTAAGGAAGTGAAAGCCATTTCATATATAATAACATTTAATATGAGAGCATATTATTTTATGTATTTTAATAAGTACAGGTCAGAAAAAGCATACTGTTTCATTTTTACATAAATATATCTGTTACACTGAATGACGTTTTGCTAAAGAGGGAAATAATATTGTCATTGTTCCATAACTGCAATGTTTTAGTATTAGTCTGTATCATTAAATTAGTTTTAATAACATTCAGAAGCAGAAGCAGATGTTGAAAAGCAGGGCTGGGCGATATGGCAAAACAATAAAATCTAGATTTTTTCAGAATGTTTGATAGATTCTCGAACTTGAAAATGTAACTACAACATGATTCAAGTAACTTTTTCTTTATTATCCCTCTACTTAAAGAAATTTCTATTTCAAGTGCACCACACATGATGTAAATGTTAAACAAATCACTTGTTAACGTTAAATATCTTTGCAACAAAAGATGCATGAACTACAACTACATCTTCTACAAACTTGTCTTACACATATTATATGTTCAGAAATAATAAAACAATAAAAAATCTCAGAAGTCAAGCTAATTCAAATTCAAAATGACTGAAGGAATAGCAGCAGTAGACTATTATTAACTAGGCTATAAATGTTCTGTTAAAACAATGAACAGCAGCTATGTCGCCATGAGACATACACTAGAAGTTCTTGACAGGTTTTTATTCGATTGCTGCTTTTCCACTGTTTTTCTGTGTAAACATGGACGCGGTTGACTTGCGCTCGCGTTTCTTGCAGCGTCTCATGCATGAAACGGTTTTCTAAAAACACGGTGATCATCATCAAATATTTTAGAGCAATAAACGCGGTCTTCATCTGATGATGTGACGAACTATCAGCTGTTATATGATCTCAGAAAGGCTTCTTGTTCCTGTTACACTGAACGATCTCTGATAAACTGCATTTCCGGGACTAAAGTCTCCTGGTTATTTAAATACTTAAAAAAAACACACACTAAGACAGTCCTTTTAATGAAACACAGCCAACGCTTATTTGAAAATGTCAAGAAAAGAAATATATTTTTTAGCTTGGTATTTTATGCTTATTTAAAGATGTAATGGTAAAATCAAAGTCCGGACCATTACGCTGAATGACAATGTTACACTTTGGACGTATTTTGACATTTTATTTTCACAAAAGTTATTTGAAATATGAAACTAGACACTTCAGTTGCATTTAACAAGTTTTTTATGTATTTAAAATTACTTTGTAAATTGAATTTGATGCAGACACCACGTCTGACGTCTTGTCTTTGACCCGCAACAAAATTAATTTAAATTCATATATATATATATACAGTGGGTACGGAAAGTATTCAGACCCCGTGTGTAAAGTTATTATAATAATATATAATATAATATATATGCTATAATATAATATTTATATGCTATTTGTAAAACTATACTTATCTTTTTTATTTATTTATTTATGCTGTTTAGTGACTGAAAGTGACAGTAAAAAAAGCCTAAAAATAAGTGTAGGAAAATATTCACCCCTGCATTCAGAAAATAGTCTGTTTTTTGTGTGATGCTTCTGTTTCTTTGGCTGTTCTTAGTGAACTTTTGGCTTCTATCCGCTCTAATGACAGCAGTCTTACGGGAATCCATAAATACTCAACTATATTAAAACGAGCATTAAGTAAATAACCAGACGTTTTGCACAGCAAGTCTAATTCTGACAATCATAATAAGGTGGATGCAGGTGTAACAAATCAGACAGTTTCACAATTCACTTGTAAATCAAGTACGTTGCAGTAAGTGAAAGTCAATAATAGCTTTGGTTGCTTTATGTCATGTGTAATATTTAATAATCAGTAGTTTTAGTCAGGTAGCAACAGAAGTTCTGTCAGCCGATGGAATCACTCTGGGCTTCCAAATTCTGGTAGGATTCTGCTATAATGTGCCAAATATATTCAATATAGTCAAACGGTATAATTAACGACAAGAAACGGGAATTATGAATCAATTGGATTGAAAAGCAGGCACAACACACAGGAATTGCAGAGGTGTAAAGTATTTGTGTAATAATAGTACTAACCTACTACAGTATTATTTTGGGGAATCTGTACTTTACTTGAGTTTTGTTAAAACTAAATAATAGGTAAAAGAACAAAGTACATGTGTCGTATTTCATCATGACTTAAATCTTCCCACAATGATTTCAAAATAAAAATAGTATTACGAGCCAATCGATCATGTTCACACGAGTTCATACATAGCCTTTGAAATATATTAATGTGTTTTTATAATAACCATTGCTGTAGATTGATGAACTTGAGTCAAGTGTGAACACAGTTCATGATTAGTCTGAAAATCAATATATTCACACACTGTAAAAATCATCTGCTGAATATATTCAGGTAACAGAACGATGAGAAAATAGTGATTTTTTTACTCTTTTTTTTAACAAATGTATTGCGTCATAAATGCTAAAGTGAGAAACACATTTCAAAAGTCAATTTAGGAAGCTTATAAAAGTGTTTACCTTTTACGTTTAAACACTTGAGTGCAATACTTAAGTTAATGTGAATACTTTTTTTTTTTAAATTGAGCAATATTTTTGACACTGTACCTGTTCTTTAACTTAAGTACAATTTCTCATTTTACACCTCTGCAGAATAGAGATCGCATGTGAGTTTGCTAAAAAATTATTTTACAAAATGTATTTTTAAGGCTTCTCAGTTAATGTGATCATTTAGGATATTAATGAAATAGATAATATTTTAACAGTTTGCTTTAGAACAATTACATCATAAAAGCGAATAGTTTGAATTAAGATTGGGAATAATAATTAAATTTTGTTGTCTTTAATATTATATTTTTCTCACACAGTATAAGTAAGTTTTTTTTGGCAGTTTTCATAAATGAAAATGTATAGCTGCCTGTATATTATAGGAAAGAGTTTCCTTGCAAGAGAATCATCATATTTACGGGTCCTTAGCACTGAATAGTTTGAAAAACCCTGTTGGTTAACAAGATCCAGCAGCCTGCGTGATGTCAGAGGAAGACACAAAACAAGTTTTGTTTACATTATTAAAGCATACACCAACGATTCGTTCACAATAAATCCAGAACCACGCATTAGGAAAATAAACAGTGTGCGTTTGCTTGAGTGTGTTTTGTTGTCATGCAGTTCAAGCGTCTGAGATGAGTTGGTTTAGCTGTGGTACTCACAGTTACTGTGGATTCACACTCCTGCTTCCGGCTGGGTGAAGTCGAGACGGGACTCTGACAGAAGACACAAAACTGAGCGTTAGACATCATCGTGCTCTGAGCTGGGAGCTGTCATCTCCACCCTGAGCTCATCAGGACGAACCCAAGGAGAAAAGTGCCTTTGGGTTTCATACAGATGATGAAATCTGCTGCACCTTTAGTAAAGGCTCACTGAAGGTGAAGTGTGTCACTGCAACACTCCCCCTGTCTTCCATTGGCTGGACGGACAGATAGTCCCGCCCCCAAACCCATGTCATTGGTGGAGCTGATGTTGCTGTGTCGACGGGATGCGAAGTTTTGAGAGCAGCACACGGGTGTTTTTGGGAAAATCAGTTCGACATGCAAAGCCAGACATTTGACTAACAGCATATGTGCATTACAGCTGATTCCGGCCAAAAAAAAAAAGAAGTCTCTTCTGCTCACCAAGGCTGCGTTTATTTGATCAAAAATACAGTAAAAATTGTGAAATATTATTACAATTTAACATATCTGTTTTCTATGTGAATATCTGTTAAACTGTAATTTATTTCTGTGATGCGCAGCTGTATTTTCAGCATCATTACTCCAGTCTTCAGTGTCACATGATCTTCAGAAATCATTCTAATATGCTGATTATTAGAAACATTTCTGATTATTATCAATCTTGAAAACAGTCGTGCTGCACAATATTTTTGCGGAAATCGTGATTCATTTTATTTTTCAGGATTCACAGATGAACAGAAAGTTCAAAATAACAGCATTGATTTGAAACAGAAACATTATAAATATTAATGTCACTTTTGATAAAGTAGAATTATCAGCTCTGATCATGGATATCTAGTTTAATTGCTACAAATTGCCTCAAAAACACCCTGATCTTTCAAAGAACTTAAACTGGATGAAAGACGTTCAGGTTCTTCCTGAAATCATTCCTCATTTCATCATTCTATACGTTACATGTGACATACGATACGTTACATACGTTACAACTCGTTTCCTGTCGGATTGATAACAAGCACCAGTGCATCAAATCAGATTAGAGTTTGGTAGACTGAGAACATGCTTTATAATCCCTACAAAACATCGTATCAATCATATGTTGAATCATCACTGAATCAATATGCAATACATTTCTCAGCTTGAATCTCCAGCGAATTTTGATACAGATGGAGAGGCGTATTAAAATGACTTGTGGATACTGAAGTTATTGGATTAAATCAGATTTATAGTCCTGGGGAATATTGCTAAATGAATAATGAGGACTAGTCCATATGTGAGAGATCAGCTGTACCTGATGATCTGTGCTGGTCTTCCGCATCAGTACAAGCGACGGCTCAGTCTGATGCAACGGACTGCCATTGCCATGAAATCCATTCACTGGAGAGGAGGAAAACACTCAGATGAGTTTGATTTAGAGCCAGGAGAGATCTACTTTACATTTTTAACTAATATACCATAGAGTCCATAATCCATAATAACTCTTCCTCCAGTGAAAAGGTGTTCTGGTCTGAATCAGGAGAGAAATCTGCACAGATCAAGCAGCGTTTAAACAGCTCTAAACACATATGTGGCTGGATTTTGATGTGAGAGACAACAGCAGATGCACTTTTTCACTGGAGGAAGAGTTATTATGGATTATG
>NW_015632479.1:597718-610750 GCF_001515625.1 Sinocyclocheilus rhinocerous
TTATCTTCTCCAGATGTTAACTGATGGACTGGAGTGGTGTGGATTACTTGTGGATTATTGTGATGTTTTTATCAGCTGTTTGGACTCTCATTCTGACGGCACCCATTCACTGCAGAGCATCCATTGCTGAGACACTGATGCAATGCTACATTTCTACAAACCTGACGAAGAAACAAACTCATCCTAATCTCGGATGAACTGAGGGTGAGCACGTTTACAGACATTTTTTATTTTGGGTTGATCTATTCCTTTAATATAACCTGAATGATCAAAACTATAAATATACATGTTGTTATTGTTGTTGATATCCGCTGCAGTGAGATTCCCGCAGACTGTCCGTGAGTGTCCAGTGTTCCAAACACAGATACAACTGAACCACAGGGAATCTGTAATCAGAGGCTGCTGTGGTTTCTCTGCCGTCCAGATAAAACGCCTCTGGCCAAAAGCTCGGACAGTCAATGCTCTCCATTCAGTCTGGACTCATCTTCCACGTCTTTTCATTTCCACTATTTATGATAGCTATCAGCAGTTAAAAACAGCAGTTTTACTTTGGCACTGAAGAAGGTCATGTTGTGACTGAAAAGGTTTTTTTTTTTTTTGCATTGTCCTATTTTGGCAGTTTTGCACCAATGTCAGTTTAAACATCACACATCTCTACGAGCTGATTTGTATATCTGCAGGTGTGTTTCTTACCTGTCGGGACAGAGTTCTTGTGTTTCGCGGCTGTTTTCGGGGTGCCAGGCGTGCTCGACGGCCGCTCCCATGTTGTCTCTGAAAAACAAGAGCAAAGTCAAGCCGTTTCCTGTTAATTACATCATCTGTTTTCTTCTGTAGGCAGGTAATGCTGCTCAATAAACGCCACATCAGCAATAACTTAATGCACAAAGCTCTCACAGCGGCCGGATCAGATATTCACAAACACACACCAATCAATCCTCCCAAAAACCAGTTTCAGAAACGATCGAGAGAGATTTACTGAAAACCTGTTTTGAGCAAGTCTCCCTTGTGCCATTTTTGGTAATTTTATTTGCAGTGAATCAAATCATACATCATTTGCTGTAATAATAACTGTATTTCTCCTTCAAAAGTTACATACCATTACCAGGTAAACTGCATACATACATAACCAGCCTCAACTTTCAGTAATAATGACTATTATATTATTCCTCTGATTTAACACTAAGAATTTCAGTTCAACTCAAATGACATGAATTGAGAACAGATCAAATACAGAGGCATTTAATGTGAAGATGAAAATATTCTACATTAGACAAAGCTTCATGAATACAGCATTGCTCAGAATGTTTTCTTAATAAAGTGCAATGCATGCATCTGATTAGATTTATTGTCTTCATTGATACAGAACTGCATTTTGAGTAATCGTAACATGCGTCCTCTGTGCATATGCAATCATGAAGTAAGTTCAGAAACAGCCTGATTGAGCTACAGCTATGAAACAGAGAAGCCGGTTACTAAGCAACAAGCATCTGATAAGCTGATTAGCCTAATTATTTACTTCAGACGAGCGCCGAGCGAGCGTTTGGATGCGGGACTGGGCTCGACATCTACTGTATTGTTGTAGTTTGTGCTGAGCAGCGACTGATCTTCTGGCCAGAACAAGACTGTGTCACGCTCCTCCAATCTGTGACCAATGTCGTGTCTCTGAGCGATGAATAATGGCCTAGTTCTGAGTTCTGTAGTTCATCTTTAATTTACCACCATCTGTATCAGCTCTGCTGTTCCTCCAGCTACTGTGCGAGTCATGAGTGTTGAATCAAACAATTAGGAAACTGATTTCATCTTAGTACACGCAATAAGCAGCACATACAAACTACTGGCATTGAATTCAGTCTGAGTAGTCAAAATGATCTGAACCTGAGGTTTAACTTCAGTTTAATTGGTATGATTTAGGAAAATGGACAAAACTGATGCTTCTATGGAAATTTGTTGTGATTTTTGAAACTTTAATGCCATTCATTTCTGTCAGTGTTGAGATATAACAATTTAATACAATCCATTATTGGATAGATTTCCCTGAAAAGTGTAAATACTGTGTTTCTGTAGTGATATTAAAGAGTTTGAGCATGAGAGTTTGTTTGAGCATCTCAATCTGCCCGGCAACAGCAACACTGATTCAACCAATGGCGTGAGTTTGGGGCGGGGCTATTGGTTGTCTTGACCAATGACAGTGCTCAGGAAACCTGTTTGATAATGAATATTACTTTTTGCAAATTTTGGTGATGCTAATGTATTGAAACCCACCACAAAATAAAAATAAAATAAAATAAAGGAATTGCAACTTTTTACCAATTTTGACTTTAATGTCTTGCAGTTCTGCGTTTATACCTCACAATTCTGTGTTTATATCTCATAATTCTGAATTATCTCATAATTATGTTTATATCTCATAATTATGCCTTTATATCTCGTAATTCTGCATTAATATCTCACATTTCTGCATTAATATCTTGCAATTCTGAGTTTATATTTCACAATTCTGCATTATCTCATAATTATGCCTATGCATTTATATCTCATAATTTTGCATTAATATCTTGCAATTCTGAGTTTATATTTCACAATTCTGCATTATCTCATAATTCTGCGTTTTCTATAATAATTCTACATTTCTATTTTGTAATTTTGCGTTTATATCTCTCAATTCTGTTTATATCTCATAATTCTGCATTAATATCTTTCAATTCTGAGTTTATATCTCACAATTCTGCATTATCATAATTCTGCATTTCTATTTCGTAATTCTGCATTAATATCTTTCGCAATTCTGTTTATATCTCATAATTCTGCATTATCTCATAATTATGCCTATGCATTTATATCTCATAATTTTGCATTAATATCTTGCAATTCTGAGTTTATATTTCACAATTCTGCATTATCTCATAATTCTGCATTTCTATTTTCGTAATTCTGCGTTTATATCTCATAATTCTGAATTATCTCATAATTATGCCTATGCAATTATATCTCATAATTCTGCATTAATATCTTTCAATTCTGAGTTTATATCTCACAATTCTGCATTATCATAATTCTGCATTTCTATTTCGTAATTCTGCATTAATATCTTTCAATTCTGAGTTTATATCTCATAATTCTGCATTATCTCATAATTATGCCTATGCATTTATATCTCATAATTTTGCATTAATATCTTGCAATTCTGAGTTTATATTTCACAATTCTGCATTATCTCATAATTCTGCGTTTTCTATAATAATTCTACATTTCTATTTTGTAATTTTGCGTTTATATCTCTCAATTCTGTGTTTATATCTCATAATTCTGCATTAATATCTTTCAATTCTGAGTTTATATCTCACAATTCTGCATTATCATAATTCTGCATTTCTATTTCGTAATTCTGCATTAATATCTTTCAATTCTGAGTTTATATCTCATAATTCTGCATTATCTCATAATTCTGCGTTTTCTATAATAATTCTACATTTCTATTTTGTAATTTTGCGTTTATATCTCTCAATTCTGTTTATATCTCATAATTCTGCATTAATATCTTTCAATTCTGAGTTTATATCTCACAATTCTGCATTATCTCATAATTCTGCGTTTTCTATAATAATTCTACATTTCTATTTTGTAATTTTGCGTTTATATCTCTCAATTCTGTTTATATCTCATAATTCTGCTTTTCTATTTTGCAATTCTGAGCTTATATCTCACGTTTCTGACTTTTTTCTTAGAATTGTGAGAAACAAAGTCGAAATTGTGTGAAAAAGTTGAGAAAATTTGTGTTTTTATCCCATGGCAGAAACAAGCTCTCATAATAATGCCACAGACATTTATACATTTTTAACGTTTAGCTTCCTTTTCTTCGTCCCTCTCATATAGTCTAGCTATCTCTTTTAGATTTCAGTGGGTTTCCTGAACTCTCCACCTGCAGGTTAGTGAGGTTGATCTGAAACGAGCGGTTTAATTATTCATTTATTTATTCATATTCATGCGTGTTCCCCAGCAGAAAACACATTCACCAAACCACAGCCGAGAAGAGGAAGGAAACCACACACACACACACACACACACACACACACACACGTGTTACCATGGTGATCACACAACACAACAACCATCTGTTTCATCCACGTGAACTTCAACACAAACTACAAATCAAGCTAAAACCAAGGAGCTTAAAAGACTCTTGCACATTTTAGCTGGTTCTGTGTTTGTGTGAGACTGACTGTGTGTGAATGAGTAACCAACCCAGAGAAGTTAAACACGTTACCATGGCGATCACACAACACAACAAGCCTCTGCTTCATCCATGTGAACTTCAGCACAAACTACAAATCAAGCTAAAAACAGGGAGCTTAAAAGACTCTCGCGCTGTTTAACTGGTTCTGTGTTTGTGTGAGACATTGTGTGTGAATGAGTAACGAACCCAGAGAAGCTCATAACATCCTAATAATCATTAATCAGGCTGCACTGGATCTGGATGGTGTGACGAAATGCTGGTGGATTCCAGTTTCTCTTACTCACAGAGTTTGTAGGATTATTATAATTGGTTGGTTAGAAGATTGGTTTGTTATCTTGCTTTCACAACTCGTGTGCTCCTCTCGTGTTTCACAATTTAGCTTGAGTAATAACGAGGAGCGAATGTCGCCTAAACTGCCCTCTTCATAGATGGAGTTGGGCTGTTTTAGGTGTTAATGGAAACCATAAGTCAGAAAATTCATTATGAGAAGATGAATGTGTTCATTATTAAATGTCAAGTACCTAAATGTGAATCTTCAAATCTTTAAATCAGTGTTCCAGAGTCTTCAGAGTCTTCCACTCGGTTTGGTAGTAATACATAATTACATTAAAAATTTGTTTTGTGTTTTTTAGAGTAATTGCTAGTAAATTTGACAAATAATTACAGAGAAACTGCAAGGAACACAAACAATTAAACATGACATTTTGAAGCAGAAAGACAAAGTATTTTCTTAAGAAATTTTTTTTACTGAGTTGCATTGAAACGTAAAAAAAAACTATATAAATTATATTTGATTAAAAAAGTAAATTTAAAAAAAAAGATTTACATTTCTGTTTATATATATATATATTATTTTTTAAATTTTTAAAAAAATTTTAACGTCAATCACGACACTCAGTTTTGTCCTATCTTATCATTTATTATTTAAAAATACATTCAATTCATACATATTGTACACTGATTTCTATGATTAGCATTTTTTTTATTTATTAGGCATAAAGTCATGATAAAATCATGATATTAATAAATTAATAATTCATGAAATTTGTGAGAAAAAAAAAATTACTAAATAAAAAACATTAAGATATGCTCACATACATTCAAAGTGAAAGTCTTCTTTAAAGCAGTGCTGAGACGAATGCAATGTGCTGAATTTGAGCAGCAGAAGTGATGATTCTTCTTTTAGCAACACATTCGTATGAATGCTAGTGTGAATTTTGCAGAACGTGGGCATGTAAACTTCATAGATGCATTTAAAATGTGAAAAAAGTACCTAGAGATGTTATAGCAGGTAAAAAGCAATTTTTGAAAGCTTTTCTTCACGTTTAACAGTGCTATACAGAATGCACAGAAGCATGGCATGGTGTGCTGACTGATGGCTCTGATCGGGACAATGCTGATTGTTTGGACACAATGAGAAGTGTCCTCTGATCCCGTCAGATCAGCGTGTACCAGACGAGCTTGACTGTCCGCAGACATTCACAGCTATACAACAACACCTACTGCAACCACAGAGAAAATACTGCACGACTGACTAGTGACTGACTGGTCTAGTGCAGATGCCCGTGATCACAAGAGGAGGGGGGAAATATTTCTATTTATGTTTTAAAATTGTTTTTTTTATTTTATTAAAAAAAAAAAAATACATTGGGAAATTAAAAAAAATATATAATAATAATAATTTAAATGTTAAAAGAAACAAACCAAATAAAAATTATAATTTTTTGAAAAAAAAAAAAAAGTTAAAATACAAAAATGTTTATATGTTGATACATTGAAATATAATATAGTTGTACATAATGCAACATTTACTTATGGCCCACAGTTTTTGGCCCTGTTGATTGTGCTGTGGTTGGAGGCTCTTACCGTTGCTGACGGTGTTGACGTAGTATCTGCGTCCCTGCGGTGACATGTAGCACTTCCAGTCTCTGGCCAGCGGCTCGTCCAGAGGAGACATGGAGGACAGGTTCTACAACACAAGAGGGATAAATGATGTCAGAACTTTAGAAGAAGCTTCATGTTCAGAGCTAACATACGCAGTCCATCCGTTCACAAGCACAGACACAGTGACCCGAAAAAACAGCTACACTTCAAAATCAAGCTCCTTTATTGGCATTGATGGTTACATGAAGAATCTTTAACTTCCATAAAGCCACTAAGGGTTCTTCATAGTGGAAAAAGGATCTTTAGATTATCAAAATGTTCCACAGAAATGGTTCTTTATGTCATTGCTATAAACATAAAAAAAAAATGCATAGTTTTTAGTAAGGAAACGGAACTTTGCAAATGCTTTAAGACACGCAAAATACACATCATTCATTCATTCATTCTTTTATTTATTCAGATTTTTTCTATCTTTTAAGAGATTTTACCATTTATGAAATAAAAATAAAAAGCCTACACGTTTCTTGTGCAGGTCATTTTTGACCCGGGTTTGTTAGGTGTCAAAAATACTTTTTATAAAATTATCTCTGAAGTTATATTAGTGTCAAAAGACGTTTGTAAAAGATATGGTCTTTTCCCCATCTCTCACACACTTCTGGATGAACATGAATATGTACATCTACTGACATGAACAATTGATCACTTTTTCATCTGAAAGTGAAAGTTTATACAAGTAAAATAAATAAATTTTGTTTGAAAACTTCTCAGAGTAATATTTATGTAGGTTTCATATATTTGGACTCTTTTTGGGCAGTCATGAGTTGAATAAATTCAAATTAAATTTAATTAAATTCCATTCATTCCAATGGAGTTACTTCCGGTAATTCTCAGATTATATGATCTTATCAATTTCATACAATGATACATTCAAATCTAATTTATATATATATATATATATATATGCTTCATTTTTTGTGCGGGTTCATGTGGAATTTGAAATTTCAAAGTATTTCTCATTTTTGTAATTAATAAAAACGGGCTTTGACATCCTAAAGAGACGCTTCACACAAATCGTTCTGTCCTCCTCAGAACACAACAGGAGTTTTTTTCTTGTTCCACAGAAGAAAAGAAAAATCATGCGAGGGTGAATTGTCTCTTTAATAACCTCTTCACTCTTCATGTATATAATATACAGGACAAAATTACTGTACTGGATTCCCTTTCAATACAAAATTAACCTCATTAAATAAAATACACACATTTCTAGATGTATTTTTGGGAATTAATGAAACATTTGACTAATTTAAATGTAAAAAATTAGTCAGATCTGGACTGGAACGGGAAACGGATCACTGAAACGACTGAAATCACGACTGAGGTCAGAGATACGGACTCAACCTGGTTTTCCTCTGGTTAAGGTTCTTTTTTATTTTTTTTATTAGATATTATTTTTTTATATTTATATATTTTCATTTTCATTTTAGTTCAAGTTTTGGTAATTTTGTCGTGTGTTTTATTATTATTATTATTATTTTATTTTTTTATGTCTATATAGTTTTTAGTAAATTTTATTTCAGATTTTTTATTTTTATTTCAGTTATTATGTTATATATCACTTATTTTAGTAAATTAAATTAAAATGAAATGTACCTGAAACAAGTTTAATTTTAAATTTAAATGTTATTTTTATTTCATTAATTTCAAGTAATTATTTTTGTCTTGTTTTGCTGTAATGTTAGTTTTTAACTCCGCAGTAAGCTGCTCAGACTCCTTCATGGTTTGGTTCATGTTCTGATCTGAGATGCCGGTGCCGGCTGGTCCTGACATATGTATGATTAAATAATGCATGTTTTAGATGCTTGACCTTCTAAACCCTGAGGACGTCCGTCATCAGACGCCAGAAGTGCCTGTGGACACAAACAGACCGTCTGCGTCTCCAGAACTCATCAGCCGACGGTCAATCACATCAGGATCAATATCAGTAAATATGGACCTTCTTGTGCTCTTTACATAGGTTATGAATCCCTATGGAATATGCTAGCTGTGTTTTCTCTGTAAGAGTATGTAGACATCGAGCGGTGTGTTGTTTTTGTGTCTAAATGAGGAGACACATGATTCCCACAGCCATGAGTCCTCACGGCTCATTCATACTCTGGCATCCTGCTCGGAAAATCAGGAATGATTCGTCAAACGCTCCAGGAAAGAATGCCTTGAATACTGAATCTTGTAGATGAAGTCTGTCAGGATCTTCAGTATTCACAGCTTTGAGCTCTCATGACTTTCACAGGTCTGTTCTCGGACAAATCTCCCTTTTCTGTCAAAAATACTAGAAAAGGCAGTATCCTCTCAGCTATGTTCCTTCTTAGAGAGAAATGGTATCTGTGAGGATTTCCAGTCAGGATTTAGACCGTATCATATTACTGAGACTGCTCTCATCAGAGTTACAAATGACCTGCTTTTATCATCCGATCGTGGTTGTATCTCTCTATTAGTGCTATTGGATCTTAGCGCTACATTTGATACTATCGACCACAACATTCTTTTGAGTAGACTACAAAATTATGTTGGCATTAGTGTAACTGCATTGTCATGGTTCAAATATTACTTATCTGACCGTCATCAATTCATAGCAGTGAATGACGAGATATCATATCGATCACAAGTACAGTATGGAGTGCCACAAGGCTCAGTAATAGGACCGCTGCTTTTCACACTTTACATGCTACCCTTGGGAGATATCATCAAGAAACGTAGTGTTGGCTTTCACTGTTATGCTGATGATACTCAGCTCTATATTTCTTCGCGGCCCGACGAAGCATACCAATTCGTAAAACTAACGGAATGCATAGTTGATATAAAAAACTGGATGACTAATCAGTTCCTACTACTAAATTCTGAAAAAACAGAGGTGTTAATTATTGGACCTATTAACCTAAAACGCTGTCTAACACTTGATGGCAGTGCTGTAAATTCTTCATTATCAGGTGTGCTATTTGATAGCAATCTTTCCTTCAAAAGCCATGTTTCTAGCATTTGTAAAACCGCATTTTTCCATCTTAAAAATATATCTAAATTACGATCTATGCTTTGAATGTCAAATGCAGAAACGTTAAAGGGGTCATATGATGCGATTTCAATTGTTCCTTTCTCTTTGAAGTGATACAAGCTCTTGGTGCATAAAGAAGATCTGTAAAGTTGCAAAGACTAAAGCTCGGGAGGCAGACACACTCTGTCAGTTTAAATCTAGATTAAAGACCCATCTCTTTAACCTGGCTTACACGTAACACACTAACACATTTCTATAATTCAATTCTGTTAAAGGATTGTTAGGCTGCATTAATTAGGTCAACCGGAACCGGGAACACTTCCCATAACACCCGATGTACTCGCTACATCGCTAGAAGAATGGCATCTACGCTAATATTAATCTCTTTCATTCTTATTCCGAGGTCTCTGTAGCCACCAGATCCAGTCTGTATCCAGATCAGATGGTGGATCAGCACATCGGGGCAACTAAGGGAAGTGTCTGTTTCCTATTATTCACTCATCCATTATATCACTTTCACACTTATTAACAGCTTTCAGTGCCAGAGCGCTGCTGTAACTCTGGACTCATATTTACACTTCAACGCCTCTCAGATTCTGTGGCCTGACCAACCTTTCTTATGAGAAAATATGCTTGTTTAATTAGATATACAGTATATAAGGTAAAAGAGGATCTTGAAGGGGATCATGATCAATCGGTCAGAGGTCTGTGAGAGAAACAACACTTTGCGTGGAATGTAATTTATCACACAAGCTTGCAAACTAATTACCGAGAGAGCCGTGAGTGGAGGTTTAGAGGGCGAGACGTCCCTTCAGACCCAAGCAGAACAGCTGAAGACAGAAAACTTGCAAAGCAACATGCTGCTGCACGACTGAACGGCTCTCTGGACTTTGTTTTGATTCTCCAGATGTAGAACTTGGATCGTCACAGTGGATCTCAGATGAGAAGCACGAAACTCCCACAGACGGAGATGGCAAACAATAGTTATCGGTGAGACTCTGTGCTGATAACAAGGCCTGTTTTGTACAGTTTCCCTCTGTTTTTCACCTTGTTTGTGTCGTTCTCTCTGAGCTCTACCACAAAACTCAATTTGGTTAGCAGAACATTTTCATTGCTAATTAGAGTCTGTCAGTCATTCTGTAATCTTACCAGAGCGACACTGTTATTCACTGAACATTCATTCAGTGTTTGTCACCGTTTTCATTGGTCAAATTAATCACATGGTCACCTGTCAAGGAAAGTTTGGATACTTTGGCAAAATCATGGATGGGCTGACTGATCATTGGATCTGTCAGGATGTGGTTTAGGTTAGGTTAGGTCAGGTTAGGTCAGGTTAGGTTAGGTTAGGTTAGGGGTGAGTATCTGTTTCAGAACTGTGATTGAAGTGACCAGTGAAATCTTCCGATGGGTTTGTGCTGAACTGGTTTAGGGGAAAAAAACATGCGACTCTAGCTGGCTCATTGATTCCAACAGTTCCAACAACTTTTAAATGAACATAAACAGGGAAAATTCTCTTGACTGAAACACTTTAGTAGCTTTAATAAGAATCCGTGTATATTTAATTCATACAGTGAACACTATGCAGTGTTTTATTTACATTTGATTATTTAATTTCTGTAGTGTTTCTTAAATGCTACTGTTAAATCTACTGTATCTGAAAAATGTGAAGCGCTGTTTATTTCAATTGCATCTTGTATTTGTCCTATTGTTTGTTATTTGCATCTTTGCTCTTATTTTTAATAACAAAACTATTTTGAAATAAAATCTCATATCAAATCTCATTTTGTGAAATCATATTTGGTCATATCTGCACTGCAGTGTCTACAGCTGAGTAACTTGAAAGATAAACATGTTTTCATGAAATGTGATATTTGTTTGAAAACAACTGGAACCGATTAATAACTGAGTCACTGAATCATGATCGAAGCAAATCGCTCTATTAATGTGTTTATGTCGGAATGTGCTAAATGCACTTGTATATTTAAAAGTGTTTTGAGCACTGACTGAAGGGGCATGTAAACATATTAATAACATTGTTTTTATTAGTAGTGGTAGTAAACTGGTCAACAATATTAGGCTGGTCATGTGACGACCCATAAAGCAGCTTATTCTATTAAACTGACGTGTGCATTTAATGATATTTCTCATATTGTTCGTTTCTTAGTGAGTAAAGATTAATTCACAAAAACAAAACAAAAAACACTAGTGTAAGTTTCATGCTGAACGAGGAAGTATCGCTTCATCATCAGAGATCAGACACGAGCGTTCAGAACCCGTTTGAAACGTTTCGATTGACGAGAGACAGTTCGCACCTTACTGAAGTAAGAGTAAGAGTAAGTGAGAGTAAGAGTAAGTGAGAGTAAGAGTAAGTCTTAGCCTTACTGAATAAAACACAGATTTCACTCTCAACACCGAGACATTACTCAGAGCGCCCGACTACTTTCACTAGCGCTAGGCTATATTAATGTAAAGGCAAAACGTTCTTACAGTAGGGTGACCATACGTGCCATTTTCCCAGGACGCGTCCTGGGAAAATGGCACGTATGGTCACCCTACTTAAAGTAATGCTTATGGAACGTTCTGATAACTTTATTATAAGAAAACGTTGAGAGAAACGTTCTGAGATCAACATTTATGATGCTATTTGAACTTGATGAACGTTCTTATAGTTTCGAGAGAAAACGTTCTAAAAACAACATTCTCGGAACGTCCTTATCACGATTTCTAATACACGTTTTTTGTAACCTTTAAATAATATTCTAATCACCACAAGAAAACGGGACATTTTAGCGTTCTTAGAATAAACGTTCAAATCACGTTATATTTTTGGTGAAATAAAGTTATTATACAGTTTTTGTAACCTCTGAATAACTTTCTAATTTAATTTCAAAACAATGTTCCCACGTCGTTTTTATAACCTAAATGTGTCGGCTGTACGGCAGCCGATAGAGTTCTCGTGTTCGGACGCGATGATGAACACACGCACACCTGAGATGATGATGATGATGATGATGATGATGAAGGGCTTACCTGCAGCTGCACGTAAGTTGAGGGGAACCATCCCTTGACTCCGTCCTTCTCTCCCTCCCACCAGCCTCCGTCCAGAGTTTGCGTTATTCTGATCAGCTCTCCAGCCTCAAACTTCAGTCCCTGCTGGTGCTGATCGCCGGTAAAAGCGTATAAACTTCGACAAAACGAGCCCGACATCGTAACTCCTCAGGTGGCGAATCAGATCTCCAGACTGTCTCCAAATGGTAACTCCGAAAGACTCCGAACTCAAGCGGTGCTCGTCATGCTCAGGCTCGGTGTGACTGTGATGTGAATGCTGTCTGGATCGCAGCGAGTGGCACTGGAGTGAACACACACACACACACACCCATCAGAGCTCATTCACTGCATTGCCTCATTCCGAAAAGCCTGATCTGTGTCACTAAGCGTCTGTATTGTCTATACAGGAGAACACAGAGAACTGAATATATTCGACCTGCCTGCATAAAAGAAGCGCGATATTCTGCATTTGCATTGGATTTAATTAACTGATTCTTGAGTAGCTACATGGGTAAAATCGGCTGCAACAACAAATATTTATAAAATATTAGCTATAACATTCACTTCAATATAAATGAATTGAGAACACGATGGATTCAAATTGATTTCAGCTCCAACTGTTGAATTAAAGCGCAGAAACCTTTACAGTGTTGACAAATGTACCATGTTCTGCACATTACAGTAGCCTTTCTAGTCTTAGCTATTAATAGGCTATGGATAGGCTACTTCAAATGAAGGAAACTATCTAAAGAGTGTGATGTGACGGGTTTTCATGGTTATTGTGTGTCATTAGGTACATTCCTGCTCGTGAAATGCTGGA
>NW_015632480.1:0-127 GCF_001515625.1 Sinocyclocheilus rhinocerous
CATGACTTTAATACTCAAGATTGAACAAAACTATACTTTCTAAATCCTAAGAAAAAGAAAAATCCTAATACTGAACACCAGTCATGTTTTTCCCTTACAAAAATTAACCATGCTTTTATTAGTAAAA
>NW_015632480.1:243-552 GCF_001515625.1 Sinocyclocheilus rhinocerous
CTTACAAATTTATTTATTTTTTTTTGGCAAATGGATTACCATTTGTATTTATTTTTACTACAAATGCCATGGTTAAACTATGGTTAGTGTAGCAAAAACCATGGTTAATTTGTGGTTACCATGCTTTGACAATGTTGTTTGCCCTAGCTCCCCCTAAACCTATTATAAAATATGATTATTTGTCTGCTAAATTACTACTGTAACATTACAATAGATAATAATGATGTCCTTTATACAGTATTTTGAGTGATGACTGATGAGCAGTGGGCTGCTGCTGCTTAACAACAAGCTTAACAAGTAAACAAAGAC
>NW_015632481.1:0-1367 GCF_001515625.1 Sinocyclocheilus rhinocerous
TGTGTGTATATATATATATGTATGTGTGTGTGTATATATATATATTCATATATATATATATATATTCATACATGCACACACACTTATGTATGCATTACTTTATGCAGTATCACATGCTATGTTAACTTAATCCTAACAGCAGATGGTGCTGTTACTGCTAGACTTTATCGCTATGTTTGATATTGATATTGAGACAAGTAATGCATTATAAACAATCATTAGCTAAATCCTGAATGTATTTACCTCAACCTGATGTGATTCTTCACGCTTTCTTAATGACCTATAGCACCTGGCCCTAATTACCACTTTCCCTAAAATAATGTTTGAGACTGAAGTGTCAAAACACACACAAACACACACACACAGTTATTAACGGGACGTTTTTATTATTATTATTAAACCACTTTTAAATTCATCCATAAAAACAACATTGATAATTCGGAAATTAGCTATCATGGCAGCTGTCTAACATAATACATACCTTGATAATCAAAAATGAATTGCTCAAAAAAGAATGTATAACCCTTGTCCAATTTTGATCGCCTCACATCTCCCTGAAAACTATCAACAAAACGGACAACATCTGCTATTCTTATTGTTGGCAAATTTATTAATGATTGGGAGAAAACGAGTTCGCACTCCATTATGACAATGACTGTATGAATGAATGAATGAATGAATGAATGAATGAATGAATGAATGAATGAATGAATGAATGAATGAATGAATGACGATCGTAACAGGCGGCAGCGCGACCGGAAGTAACACTTCCCTACTTCCGTTCTCGGCCGCCATATTATGAAATAGGCCTATTGCCACCGGTGGTAGTGCGCATGACGTCACACACTCTATAACAAGCATAATACAAAGTTTTGTATACAAGTGTAATAATAGTAACAGTTTCAAATTGTTTTATTTAGACTATAAGTCTAGCCTGGCAGGTTTGAGCGCATGAAAATACAGTACAGAATGCAGAAACCAAATACTACATCGCCAATCTGGAATCATTTCCATTCATGTCACCCATCCGCATTTGTACAAATGTCATTCATGTCACCCATCCGCATTTGTACAACATTTCCCTCAGCAGTGACCATCATTACCGGTGTTTCTATTCACCTCACTTGTGATTATCACCAATCCACAGCAGGCTACAGCTGTCACGCCCCTGGACTCTTTAGCTGTGTCCCAATTCAAAGACCGCATCCTTCGGAGGACGGGTCCTTCGAAGGATGCAGGGGGCCGGGCCTTCGAAGGACGATCCGAGTCTAGCCTTCGCAGGGTTTCCTAATTGTGCCAGCAGGTGTTCCCAATTAATGCTCCTGTCATCCTGAGATTTGTTAATGAAACTGAAAATAACTATGGAG
>NW_015632482.1:0-632 GCF_001515625.1 Sinocyclocheilus rhinocerous
AACTGAGACTTGTTATAGCACTTGCTTATCATTGCTCTTTTGTTAGTTTTGACTACTTCTATTGTCCTCATTTGTAAGTCGCTTTGGATAAAAACGTCTGCTAAATGTCTAAATGTAAATGTAAAATATATTTATTCAGAAACAAATAAATAATTTTTATTAATGTATTCACTAAAAATTAATACATACATATTGTTTATTTATAATAAAAGCATATTTTTTATTTGCAACAAATAAATAAAAACTTTTTTGCAAATACAAAATGAAATTTTTAATTAAAATTTCATTTGAGTTGCATATCGACAGCAGGTGTGAACAGGGTTTAAAATGCACACACACCTTGCATGACTTGCATGATGAACCTCTTCATCAGATAAATGGCCACAGTGTCCTCGACTCCGACAGAAGCGTCAGAGAACCATCCGCTCTCTGCCACCAGCACCTGCGGATCACCGTACGTCTGCTGGACCCAGACCAGAACCCTCCTCAGATCCAGCTTCACTGTCTGCCCGAACCGGGCCAATCCTTGGCCCACCCTCTGGGTCTCCCGCCCGAAGGCCAGAGAGAAGAAGTCTGCGGTGCCCTTCATCCAGAGCCGCTCCTGCGCACTGAACTCTGGGATTACGCCGCGG
>NW_015632483.1:0-1027 GCF_001515625.1 Sinocyclocheilus rhinocerous
GATTCAGAATTCAGATTTTCTTTTCTTTCTTTCTTTCTTTTTTTACTAGCAAATTTGATTCTGATACTGATACTGATTTTTAAGCAAATTTATTTATTGGCTATTTGCTTTATAACAAACAAACTGGCTTTAAACAAAAATATCTAGCCATTTGAAATTAGAGGCAACCACTGCATTTTAATAATGATCTGCACGGGCAGTTGTTTTTGATTTGATTTAGATTAATTTCAGGATTTAAAACAAAAACAGAATGGTCCGACTTTAGGTGTTATTTATTTATTTGCTACATAAAAACATACGCACGAAACAAAAACAGCAGGTCTGAATGAGACGCACTCTCTGACAGCAGGTGGCACTAATGAACAGGGTTGCCAGGTTTTCGCAATAAAACTAGTCCAATCGCGTTTCGAGGAGGGTTCCCCTGTAAAAATCGCATTCCGGGGGTAAAATACAAGTTTTTCGGCGGGGATCTTCAAGTAAAATTCACATTACAGGAACTAAATATCACGTTATTGGGGTCGCTTCAACCCGCGGACATGAACAACAACCCGCAGCAACAGTGTTAAAGTAGCCCAATTCCGCGGGAAAACCGCGGACTTGGCAACACTGCTTATGAAACGACCGCACTATAGCGTTTCCTTGGTTACCGCTGTAAACAAAGCAGAGCCGCGCTTTATACGGAGAAGAAAATGCCATTGCCATCAAAACTTTTCTCAAGATAGTTCCCTTTAGTGATACATTAATATAACCCCAGAAATGTAATGCATTTTTGTACTTATTTTACTGTTTTTTTTTTGTTCACCCAATTTGAGGGCTCTCCTTCCTTCCGAGTGTCTGGTAGTTTTCATCACTTTTGTTTTATCAACATTGAGTTTCAACCCTGCTGGGTGACAATATTTTCAAGTGAACGCTCGAAATACTTTATTCAGGTACTTTACAATAATTAACTAACACGTTAATACAGTTTAATACATTAACTAACTAACTAATCGAACCTTATTGTAAAGTGTTACAATTATTTGTTATT
>NW_015632484.1:0-386 GCF_001515625.1 Sinocyclocheilus rhinocerous
GTGTGTGTGTGTGTGTGTGTGTGTGTGTGTGAGTGGGGGGCCTGAAGGCTCTGTCGCTGGCTTCGCTGTGAATACAGATGCTGTGGCCGCTGACCGATCCGTTGCAGCTCAGCAGGCTTGGGTTTTATTGCACCGTGCAGGTTCTGCAGGTTTGAGCAGGTCCTCCTCCATCTGACTCCCTCTCCTGCGTTTACAGGACTGTGCTGGTGCTGGTGTGTAACAGCTCGTTTGGACCTCCAGAACCCACAGCCGGCCATCATTCCTCCCTCACATCAATGTCAGCTATTAAAAGCACAAATACCTTCTCAGAGCGAAGTAAGGCATTTATAAAACAACATTTCCTGTCACCATGAATATGATGTTCAGAAGCGCATTACTGCGACTGA
>NW_015632484.1:631-3053 GCF_001515625.1 Sinocyclocheilus rhinocerous
CCTGTCACCATGAATATGATGTTCCGAAGCGCATTACTGCGACTGACTCAAATGCATCTGATGTGTTCCAGTGAACGAGCCTCTCGTGAATAACAAAGCGTTTCCAGCAGCAGAAGTGTGCGTTTGAGGCGAGTCATTCTGATTGACCGATAGCAGAGAATGAGACGCGCCCCGAGAGAGTGTGTGTGTGTGTGTGTGTCTGTAGGATGAGCGCATGCGAGGGGGCTGCAAACCACAGCAGGTTCGGCTGACATCCTGCCTCTCTGTAGCTGCTCCGTCTCACTCCAGCTCCTCGCCACCTCTCAGCCTGTTCCAGGTAAACTTCACCTTACCTACAAAACCTCTTTTCTTTAGTCTTCTTTCTGAATGCGGCTCCAGACAGTCGAGCGGATCGGATCCGTGTGTCGGGGCCTTTCGATCGAGCCGTCGCTCGTGATGTGAGTCTTCATCACTTCCTGCTGGAGACCCCAACACAGAGCCAGATATCATTAAAACATTTCGGCTGTGTGTGTGTGTGTGTGTGTGTGTGTGTTTTCTGCTCTAACATTCACACACTTCTGTGGAGGATCAGTGTGTGTGTGTGTGTGAGTGTGTGTGTGTGTGTGTGAGAGAGAGAGAGAGATTAAAGACGGAGTGTCCAGACACACAGATATGTGCGCTCATAACTGACTGATTAAAGACCGAGTGTCCAGACACACAGATATGTGCGCTCATAACTGACTGATTAGTGGGTATTACTGATCATTGGACAGCTGACACAACTCAACATGCTCTTTACAGCTAAAATTAAACTGTTTCTATGCTCGTTCTGCTGCTGCTGCTTCGTCAAACCGGGTAAAAGCATCTGATTAATGAAAAAATGGAAGAAACAGATCTATATAAGACATCAAATCAAACAGAAATACAGCATCTCCTGTGTAACAGTGTTTGGAATTCTCTGCAAGTTTGTGATGTTTTCACGGTTTGAGTTGTTCTTTTCTACACAACCTGTTTACATCACAACCTGCTCTATAAACTGCAGGTCTTGTTTTGAAAAATTAAGCATTAATTCAAAAGTAAAAAGAATGGTTTATTTGTAAATTACATGTATATCTATCTATCTATATATGAGGAATCGTTTTTAAATGTACCTACATCAGATCTTGCTGTACTTCCTGTTGTCTGATAGAGAGTTCATGCAGATATCCTGCTATAACAGAAGCTGTGTCTAGTGGCTGATGAATGAACACATGTCTGACAGTAATCATGGCTCGTGAGGATTTCACACAGTTCCTCTCTCAGACCGATAGGCGGCGCTCTTCACTCATTCAGACATCATTCATCTCTGTTTCTGCACACGGAAGATCTCATGTAAATACCTCTTATAACACCAGTGAAGTCCAGTTGTTTCTGTCGAAATAATTAGGAAGAGTTGATTACATGAACCCTCACTGATATAGGCCTATTTGCTTTGTTCATCATAATCATATCTGCTCATTCACAAAACCTAATTAGCTGCTTAATTCACCTCAGTATAGACTAGATTCATGAACGCGATTTAAACACAGAATAACAATTATTTATTTTAATGTATTATTATTATTATATTTATATTGTTATTATTTTATTCCTTTCTTTTTTAAGATAAAAGCTATAGGCTAATCTCTGACAAATCACCGAAAAAAGTAAAGAAACAAAACCAAATCTGCTTTATATTTATTTATTTTTTTTAACATAAATGAAATTATTAACTTCGCGGCAAAAGACATAATTCATAGTCCTACGTTAATTTTAAATACATTATGATCAGATGAAAGATATTTAGGCTATATAAAGATACAAAAAAAGAATGTATTTTGCACTACACTTTTTATGCTAAAACGTGTTCGTAGCCTACATGTTCCGTTAATTTAGGAAATCAGTTAGGCTATTAATAATTAGGAAATTCATAATGTACTGGAATTGCTTTAAAAGCAGAAGAGATGAACGCGACTGGAGTTGAATTAAAGGTGTTTTTCAGGTATTAATGTTTAACGTGAGGTTTATCTGTTGGATCATCATGACACATCACTAAATAAATCTGAAACAATTACCTTAATTGAGCCGAACAAAGACGAATCATTAACAGCCGTTTAATACTTCAAAGGATGGATTATTCAAAAATCATAATTTTGCCTTTATTTACTCTCTCATGTCATTCAAACCTGTATGATCCTCACTTCTGTGAAACACAAATGACAGTCTATTTTGAAAAATGTTTGGAACCAAACAACACTGAATCTTATATTTTCAAAATAAAAAACACGTGAGACATTTCTCAAAATATCTTCTTTTTGTTTCGCAGAAGAAAGAAGAAAGCCATACAGGTTTGGAACGATATGATATGAGGGGAGAAGATGATGAGAGTACCTGTGTGTGTGTGTGTGTGTGTGTGTGTGTGTGT
>NW_015632484.1:3414-21268 GCF_001515625.1 Sinocyclocheilus rhinocerous
GTGTGTGTGTGTGTGTGTGTGTGAGGGGCGGGTCCGTGAAGCTCCGCCGCTCGAACAAGAACAGCGGGATCCGGGGATCCAGAGCAGGTCCAGAGCAGAACCGGACTCTAACACTTCTGAAGCTGACACGGTTTAGCATGTTTAAACTGTAGTTATGGATCTGAGCTGAAGTTTCTCGCTCTGTGCGGATTTACAGTAGAACTGCGACCTTTGGCATCGTGGGTGAGAAAACAACTTTATTCTGTTTTAATAGAAATGCACGAACTCTCATGAGACGTGCTGTAAATTTAAATTTAAAAAATGATGTTTAAGTTAAACGATTTATGATGCTGTTATATTCCACGAACGAGAATAGAAAAAGAAGTATTTTTCCCACCGTAGAGTTCGGTTGTCGTGATTGTTAGCTCTAATCACATCTGCATCAGCAGTGTGCAAGAAACGGATATTAATAGAGACGCATTCTGTCTTATAGAGGTCAGCGAAATATGCTTGATGATCGGTGATTTATTTTAGATTGGCTTCATAATAATATTGAAATATTTAGCAAACAGAGTGAAGCAGTCTGCTATCTGAAGATCTCAAACACTCTTTATCTCGACATCTCGTTGTCCTTCAGAGATTTAAGTCCAGTTTAATATGAGGCCTGTTAGAGTTACTCGTGCACTTCAGGAACGCTTTCAGAGATCAATGTCCAGTCAGACTGTCGCTCTAGAGTTCTTTCGGCTCGTTTCGTGGTTTTCTGTGATTCTGGATGATTATTAGCCTATGCATAGATTTGTTTCATAGAAATATACGTGTTTTAAACGCGTTTTTATGACAGCTTGTTTAAATAGCGACAGAGAACGGCACGGGACAAAACTGAAGAAAAAAAACCTATAGCCTATAAAAATAATAACAAAAAAAAGGCAATAAATAAATAAATCTGGGGATAGTAAAATTATTTCAGCATGAACAGATGTTTTGCATGCGAGACAATTACAAAAAGAGAATAATAAATGCTGCAAAATATATTTCCTGTAGCCTATATGTTTTTCCAGGTAGCTATCATCATTTGAGGAAAGGAAAAACTTTTTAACAAGTTAGGAAATCAAGGCGGTGTTTCATGCCTCGGTGTGCTTGTGTTGTGTCAGGATCCTGCTGGAGCTCGGTTCTGAGATGAGCAGTAAAGCGTTACCGGCGCCGGTCCCGCTGCACCCCGCGCTGCAGCTCAACTTCTCGCTCCTGCAGACGCTCAACGCGCTCCCCGCCGCCGCGGACCCTCGGTACGGCCTGAGCTCGCTCCAAACCCTGCAGATGAACCACTGGAGCCTGGGCTACCCGCCCGTTCAGGGCCTCGTGGACCCGCGCTTCGCCTTCTCCGCCGCTCTGCCGTTCGCCGCGCACCTCTTCCACCCCAAACAACGCGTCGCTGCCGCGCTGCACAAGGACAGACCCAGGTTTGACTTCGCGAACCTCGCGGCGGCGGCCACGCAGGAGGATCCGCCCAAACCGGGCGAGCTGGCCAAACTCTCCCCGGAGCGCAAGCCCGCGCGCGGCAGACTCCCGTCCAAAAGCAAAAAGGAATTTATCTGTAAGTTTTGCGGGAGACACTTCACCAAATCCTACAACCTGCTGATCCACGAGCGCACACACACCGACGAGCGGCCTTACACCTGCGACATCTGCCTCAAAGCGTTCCGGAGACAAGACCACCTGCGAGACCACAGGTGAGCTGAGAGAGAGAGTGTGTGTGTGTGTGTGTGTGTGTGTGTGAGAGAGAGAGTGTGTGAGTGTGTGTGTGGTTCACGAGGACTCAAATTTGTATATTAACAGGGGTATGACAGAGGTATTTCAATGTAAAGTTGGTTTATGAGGACACTGCATATGTCCCCGTAATTCAAAAGGCTTAAAAACATAGGCTAAATGGTGCTTTTTAACAAATCTAAAAATGCAGAAAGTTTCCTGTGAGGGGGGTAGGTTTAGGTGTAGGGTTGGTGTAGGGCGATAGAAAATAGTTTGTACAGTATAAAAACGCCTATGGAGAGTCTATGGAGTGTTATAAGCAGCTGTGTGAGGTGCTGTGCTGCCTGAGGAGCTCCAGCTTGACTCACTCTCGCTTGTTTTGCAGATATATTCACTCCAAGGAGAAACCGTTCAAATGTCAGGAGTGCGGGAAGGGATTTTGTCAGTCACGAACTTTGGCGGTTCATAAAACGTTGCACTTGCAGGTAAATTGTCCTCATTTGTATCTTCTGTATGTGAATGACATTCTGCACAAACAGAGTTTTGTTCGTTGAGCTCTTAATTAAAATGTCATGTTTGGGGCTGTCGATTATAGCATGCATGGGCCTGTATAAACATCTCTGGGCCTCAAATGTTGACATTGAAGCGTTTATTTTTGATGGAAAACTGAAGGGAATAATCATTTGCTTGCTTCAAATCTGAACAGGAATCTCCTCACAAATGCCCCACATGCGGAAGAACCTTTAATCAAAGAAGTAACCTGAAAACTCACCTTCTCACCCATACAGACCTCAAGCCTTTCTCCTGCGGCCGCTGCGCGAAGCTGTTTCGGCGCAACTGCGACCTGCGACGCCACAGTCTGACTCACAGCCCACAGCAGGACTACTAACTAGTGCACTAACCAGTGCTCACACAGCAGGACTACTAACTAGTGCACTAACCAGTGCTCACACGCTAGCTCTGCTCTCAGCCTCTGCTCGACTCGCTGGCACCTCAACAGACTCTGTGTGAACTCCTGAAAATAAAGTTTTGATCCTTATTTTTATTATCACCTGCCTCTGAACTCGACGCGTTTGGAGCTGATGGGAGAATCATCGAGTGAATCAAGCGGCTGAGCTGCTCACATGAGCGCAGGATTAATACAATAATGTGTTTCAGTCAAAGACAATAACATGTGAGTGAGAAGAGACGGACACAATTCTGCTTTAATAAAAGAGTTTTCTTTTTCTAAATGGTGACTGGACTTTTGTAAAAAAAATTAAAAAAAAACTACTTTTGCCCTTCTTACGTTTTATTTTCATATATTATGGCCTACGTTATTATTTTATTTATTTATGTCCCGACATGGTTATCTAATTTTAATTATCATTACAAAAATTGTTAGCAGTAACCTATTTAACTTCAGAGCAAACCTTTCGAGTAGCCTAGGCTCCATGAGAGTGTAACACGAAATGTTATTATAGTAATATAAATGTTTTTTTAAGTATTTATGACAACTAGGCTATAATATAGCTATCTGGACGTTCTCTGTTAGTTACACCATGGGCCTCGCTGTGTGTGGAGCTTCGGATCGAGATGCAGAAGACTGAGCCGCTCATTAAACCACACACACGCTGTTTAATTAATCATCTCTAATAGTGCACTGCAACACATGCATGCTTTCATCTTAAAAACACACAATGTGAGCAAATATTGTGTGTATATAAATAGTGTAATAAATAATATAATCGTTATTTAAAAAAATAAACATCTAAGCGTAGACGCAGAAATAGGCTGCAGAAAGAGAGAAGAAGAAGGTTTGGAGATCGCTAGAAAAGACGCAACCGGGGGGAAAAAAAGCTCTTCTGGAAATTTGTGAATATAAAATCGTAAATATAAAAAAGAACAATGGCACATGTGAGTTACGAGCCCGTAAAATTAAACTCTTGAAATTAAAAACAGATTCATTTGTCGAGTTCTTTTGTTAATTTCGTATAAACGACGCAATTCCAAAACGTGTAAATCCTGTAAATAAAACGAATGATAATAATAATAATAATAATAATGATAATGATAAATAAGACGAACCGGTTTAAACACTCACTGATCCCGAAACTCCGCGCATTTATGGTTTAATAATTAAAATGATTATGACTGTATCAGTGTTTAATAAAATAAAGGTATTTAAATATCATTAGGCTAGCCTAGGCTATAGTCAGTTTTTAATAGCATAATGAAGATTTAGTGTTAATAATAATAATAGGCCTAATAATAATAATAAGAAGAAGAAGAAGAAGTATTGTCATGTTAAGTAGGTATTGTCAGTATTTATTAATACAGAAGTATATAGTCAGTAGGCTATTTACAGATTTGAGTGTAGGCTATATTTAATAAATGTTCTAGCAGTCCTTCAGCAAACCTCCACATCTGATATAATTACTGCTCTGTCGCTCATTAAAGGTTTCCATTACTGAAGAGTAAAGAACTCCAGCTGAGCGTCAAATAAACGCGTTTACGCAGATCTAACGCGCAGGAATACTGTCAGAGTCTAAATAAGCAGCATATTATTATACAGTCGGTGTATAGCGATAATGAATATTTAACGATTAGTCGTGTAAAGTCAGAGTTTCGATCATGATGATGGTTCATTCACACAGAACGCGAGACGCTAAATCTCAAGACGCGTCGCTTAAAAGCTGGACTTAATTTAACTGTTTATAACGTCATGTCAGTGGGTCATTAATCAATATGTTTGTGTTTGAAAGAAACGGACAAAACAAGTCATTTCACTCAAACTGCCCTGACGCGCGCGCACACGTCTGCCTCGCGTCAGCCGAGTGCCGGAAGTGACGTACGTACGCAGGCGATGACGCTATGGCGTTGTGTATGCGGAAGTGATGGACGCGGCTTGTGTTTGTATTTCTGCAGGAGTCTGACGCGTCGGTGAAGCTGTAAGTGTGTGTGTGTGTGTGTGTGTGTGACTGATGTTGATCATGAATGCGCGCAGGGCTTCAGAAACGCCGCTCAAAGCTGAGCTCGCTAAGAGTGTCAGAGCTTTAAACCGCATGTCAGTCTGTCTGTGTTCATCTGTGTCGGCGAAGAGCGTAAACACAGGCTCAGATGATGAGTAAATGCAGATATCACCGCACCCTCAGTGAAATACAGGCATAGCGTTTACATGCGAAGACACTTCTTATCAAAAAGACAAAGTTAAAGCAATAAATAAAATAAGAATACATGAAAATAGTTAAAGAGCTCAAATGTATTAAAAAGTAAACGTTTTGAATGGTCTAAATGACTGTCCTGATGGAGGTGTGAGAACTCTCTGAAAGGATATCAGAAAAACAGGTAACCGTTTATGGATTAATCACAATATGCACACATTCATTCTTAATTTTATGCCTAATATGATGAAAACTGGCAGTTAATGTTTCTTGTCATTGACAACTAAGAATTACATTACATGACGTAAATTATATTTTTCTATTTAAAACGCAGAATTGGACAAAAGTCGATTAGTTTAGCTGAATATTACTGTCGGTTGTTTAACATTCTATTGTAAAACAGTTGTGAAAAACGTTAATCTTAATTTTGACCGTTAAATCTGAAGCGTCAGTTAAGCCCCGCCTCCTTTGATTTGATTGGCCACATCAATCATTCTGACGTTGACGAGCGCTGACAGACGCCGAGGCGGCTCTGATGAGAGACATTAATGACATCAAATTATAGCATCAAAATACACTTAACGTTCGCTAATTATTTTAGACGTTTATTATGTACACCCCGGTGATCTCAGTGGAGGATTATGACACTTGCTGCTCAGGTAAATATCGCGTGTGTTCAGCATTCATGTTCTGTTCAAAACTCTGTCAGTGAGATTTAAGTCAGCTGATCAATCCTCTCAAATATGGTCTATTAGAAATCCAGATTGATTTCTACAGTTCTGTGTGTGTGTGTGTGTGTGTGTGTGTGAGAGTGTGTGTGCGTGCGTGCGTGCGAGTGTGTGAGAGTGTGTGTGTGTGTGAGAATGTGTGTGCGTGCATGTGTGTGAGAGAGAGAGAGACAGGGTCACATCACAGTGGAGTCAGCTGTACCGCTACATAAAGAACCTGAAGCCGTCGGACCTGCAGCTGTCACTATGGGGCGGCGATGTGGTTCTGAGCAAACTGGACCTGAGACTGGACGTGCTGGAGCAGGTGAGAGAGTCACAGCTGATATACTGTTGTGATGAAGCTTTCCTTCACTGATGTCCTTCTGCCTGTTTTTTTCTGAAGGAGCTTTACTGCATTTTAAAATATGGCGGCACTTCTGGTTTCGGGATCTGCCACCCAGAAGGACTGAAACAAATCATTCTGACTGAACGATCTGAACATTTTCCATCGCTCTATTTTTATTCCTCGGGAAAATAATGTACTGCTTGGTATTTTAATGTGACTTTAGTGACACCAGAATACCTGTGACATCTGTAATAACTCCTGAGATTCCATTCATGGTTTGCTGAAAGTAGTTTGTTCATACTTCTACACGAGGAGAATAATGTCACGTCTTTGTACTTAGTTTTTGAAAATGTTTATCATGGCATAGAGTGAACCTTTAAATTAGCTGGCGGTTGCTGATTGTTTACAGTTTGACGGATGTTACTCCCATAATTTGCACAAAGCACAAATGTAGGAAAACGGTGGATATGTAAAACAGTATTTTGGAAACAATTGATTTCCCTAAGCCCCGCCTCCCCTTGTTACTGTTGATATTGATGAAATTATTAAATAATGCAGTTACATGATTAAATCTGTGAGGCCGTGAATCAGAACAGTGTCACTAAAACAGCAGTTACAGCTGATAACATTAGTGTGAGGAACAGTTTTGTTCAGGTTACTTTCACACTACAGTCGCCTCGTTCAGTGACTTTCATTCACGCTTCAGCAGATGAATATGCTCTTACAGACGTGTTCAATGGAAATGACGGCGACACAGAGAGTAATACACAGCATGAACAAGATTTATTTAAAGATTGAAGGGAAGATTCAGTGTCGCTAGTAGAAGTGACCCGGCAACAACGCTTAACCTTATTTTGTGATCATTTCTGTAAAATTGCATCGCAAACACGCAGATCCTTTATAAATTTACATTTGAACAAGCAAAAGCTTGGAAAGTTGCTTAGTCAGTAGCAAAGGGTCAGCTGATTCAGAAATAATTCTGCATCAATTTACTAAAAAAATCATATTCAGAATGAACTTTAATCTGCCCCTGACATTTAGTGTAAATCGACCCCTAACAGTTATCATCAGCAGTGACTGTGTGCAGGGACTTGAACACAGCTAACATCTTATAAAAGAAGATGTGTTTCCATGTTGTTTCTTCAAAGCTGTCAGTGTTTCTGAAGGGTTGAAGTGGATGTTTGTGGATGTTTCCCAGCTCTCACATACATGCAGCAGAGCATTTGCTTTGCGCTCTTATTTGGGCAACTCTGAGCTTTTGCAGTTGTAATATCTGGAACGGATCACTGTGATGTTGTGAGAATGTTTGGCTCCGCACACGCTCTCAGAGTTTGATGCAGGATATTATTAGAAGCAGCTTGCGTCGTCCCGAGCGGGAGTTAAACTTTCTCTAGTGATCTTCAATTAAAGCCACTCTGGGATCCTGTCAGGACGCCTCGGGAAGCGTTTGAAGCCTTTGTGAATGGGTTCTGTTTGATTGTGAGTGTTGAATTGCTGAACTCTGGTTTGACTGATGGGCTGCGTGTGTGTTTGCAGGAGCTCAAGCTGCCCTTCACCTTCCTGAGCGGACACATCCACGAGCTGCGCATCCACGTGCCCTGGACCAAACTGAGCTCGGAGCCCGTGGTCATCACCATCAACACCATGGAGTGCATCCTCAAGCTCCGAGACGGAGCCACGGTCAGTGTCTGAATGAGATCTAGAGTCTGGGACACGAGCGGCTGAAGCTCAGAGCGAGCGTGGGTTTGTGTTTGGCTGAAGCACAGCGGATTAGGGACGTCACAAATGTTACGGTTTTTCGGTTTTGCGTTTAAATGATATCCGTGAGTTTTATTTCTCTCAGAATTGGCTCTGTGTGTGTGTGTGAGAGTGTGTGTGTGAGAGTGTGTGAGAGTGTGTGTGAGTGTGAGTGTGAGTGTGTGTGAGTGCGTGCGTGTGTGTGCGTGCGTGTGTGTGTGTACATCTGTGTGAGTGTATGTGTGTGAGTGTGTGTGAGTTTACGTGCTGAGATGAGGAAACGCCTCCCCGCTTATATTTGAAAAAGCAACACACGCCGAGCATCTTCCCGAGACATGCAATGATAACCCTTTCTAAACCTGTTGTCCAACAAAAGAGAACATTATAACTTGTTTTTACATCACAACATAAGTCGAGTGTTTGAAATAACTTCCTTTTGGGATCTGATGTGGCTTCTTATCACAGAATGAGGCAGAAAATATATTCTATACTTGTAATAATGGCTATGTTGATTAGAAATGGCTTACAAATATCATTATGAAAATACCCGAGATGGCTTGAAGAACACAAACCATATATTGTCTCAGGCGGGTGTTTATCGTCCTTACATTTCATCATTCAGAACGTTTAACTTTATATCATCTTTTTATTCAGTTACAGCAATAGCAATACCTTTATCCACATCAGGGTTTTCCTGGAACATCATCAGTGTTACTTCTGTGATGCATGTGTGGATTTTCTGCGCGAGGGCGCCCTCTGGTGTGCAGTATGAATGAAACACACATTACATGTGTTTATAGCACTCAATAATGGCCAGTCCATCCTATTTTGGGTAAAAATCTGAAAAATAATACCTCTCTCAAAAGAAATGTTAAGCAGACGTATAATAATCCATGCTTTTTCCAGTGTACAGAGGTTTACAGGAGTTTTTTGTTGTTAATTTGTTGCAAAAAAAACACTGATGTGCCAAGCTATCAGAACTGAACCGAAATGAAACTGAGGTAGGAATTGAACCGTGGACTAACTGTATTGTTGCATCCCTACAGCAGATGTTTATGTATGAAAACCCTGATCAATGAGTCTGTCTTTATCTGATGACTGTGTGCGGCTTCTGCGCTGAACAGACAATCACTCAATCCACAGTTTGCACAAACAAATATGAAACATGTTTCTTGTTAATCTAATAGACTTTAGTCAGGGAAAAGCCATATTTAATTTAAAGCACAGTATGGCGTCCTCTCTGACTGAGGTCCATAGCACTTGTGGTGGAGTGTGCAAGTGTGCATCTTTAAAACATGAAACTATTACAATGGTTTGAAAGTGTAATCACATGAGGCTAGTGTGATAGAATCACTCACCAGTCCTGACTGATGTTATATTCCGCTGCTCATTGAGTAAACCTCGTGGTCTTCATGTGATGTTTGCACAGAAAGGCATGTGAAGTGACAATCTGTGAGGTTGTTTGCATGCAGCATCTGCAGCGAGTAATGCGGCCAGTAGTTCCTTCATCACAAAAAGGTGATTGAGACACTTTGCGGCTCAAATACTGAAGACTTCATGTCAGTTATTGAACAACATGGAGATTGCTGTCTGTGCTAATCGACTGCACGTCACAGACACGGACGTCACAAAAGACGTACAGTGTTCCTTGGTGTCAGAAGCGTGTTTTCCTGTGCTGAAGCAGCGCTCGCGCGCAGGGAGTCGTTGTGAGGAGGTCCTGAGGCCAGATGGCCAGTCAGAAACACATTTAGCAGGGAAGTCAATTAGAGCTGATTATAGCAGCTTCTGCAGAATAGATCTGGAACACATGCGTGTTTCACTGCGCTAATATCACCCAGCGCTGCAGCTACTGCCGTCTGCGTGTTTCTGCCATGTGGAAATGAGTCGGGACGGGTCCTGTTAAATTCCCAAACAGGTATTTGTTGCAGATGTGTTTCACAGAGCCGTCCCGTTCAGAAAGAACTTTTGGAAAATTGCAAATGACGTTCAGACAAATTATGCGCTGGTTAAGCCCGGCCCGGAGAGACCCCAAACCAGACGCAGAGCCCGAGAAACCCTGACCATTTCAGTTTAAACAGGACATATACTTCATTACATGTTTGCATTTGCTTGCAGCTATACAAATAAAACAGAGAAACTGTGAAAAAAATAATAAAAGTTACAGGTGTAGGTGAGAGAGAATTTTGAGTGTGTGTTTGTGTGTGTGTGTGTGTGTTTGTGTGTGTGTGTGTTGTGGGTCTCAGGTGGTGTGTGTGTGTGTGTGTGTGTTGTGTCTCAGATTGTGTGTGTGTGTGTTGTGTCTCAGGTTGTGTGTGTGTTGAGAACAGAAGGAGGTTTGCGGTGTCCGCTGTGAGTTTCTCTGGTGATTAATGATCTAATGAATGTAGTTTGTTTTTACAGTTCCTCTGAGCAGCAGAGTATGATCCTGTAGAAACATCTGCAGGCGTTTCGTGTGCAGGATCTGCTCTGGATCTACAGCAGCACGTCTGCAGTGATGCTGAACGCGCAGCACTCAGGGAGATGTGCAGACGTGCTGCGCTTGTGCAAGTGTTTGCAGATGTGGAGGTGTGCGAATAATCTCCAGTAGATTCTCAGAGCTGGTCTCTGTAGATGAAGTGTGAGCGCTCAGTGTTAATCTCTCTGTGTGATTTGTTTATTATATCTGCTGGTGTGTGTGTTGTTGTGTCAGACGTCTTCATTAACACAGCTGGAGCTGATGGAGGCGTGTGGTGTGGCTGCTGAAGGGCTTGTTGATGTTACGGAGGTTGACTGAGTGTGTTTAACTCTGGGCCCGTGTGATGTTGGTCTCGGGTCAAAGGTCACCGTGGCTCATGTGGGGGGCGTACAGGCCGTTACTGATGCAGTAAAGTGAATCTCTCCAGTAAATCAGTGGCTGTTATCAGTGACAATTATCCTGGGATGTTTGCGTCTGACCTCGGCGCTGTGCTCGTCTGATTGTTTTAGCTGCATCTTCACTCTTTCATCACAAACACACAGCAGACTGCAGCAATAAATGAGAAATAAACCTTTACTGCTGTTTATCCCACAGTGCATCTGTGCAGAACTCCTCATTCCTTTAGATACACACACAAACACACACTCAAACACTCAAACACACACACACACACACTCATGTGTGTGTGTGTGTTGTGTCTCAGGTTGTGTGTGTGTTGAGAACAGAAGGAGGTTTGCGGTGTCCGCTGTGAGTTTCTCTGGTGATTAATGATCTAATGAATGTAGTTTGTTTTTACAGTTCCTCTGAGCAGCAGAGTATGATCCTGTAGAAACATCTGCAGGCGTTTCGTGTGCAGGATCTGCTCTGGATCTACAGCAGCACGTCTGCAGTGATGCTGAACGCGCAGCACTCAGGGAGATGTGCAGACGTGCTGCGCTTGTGCAAGTGTTTGCAGATGTGGAGGTGTGCGAATAATCTCCAGTAGATTCTCAGAGCTGGTCTCTGTAGATGAAGTGTGAGCGCTCAGTGTTAATCTCTCTGTGTGATTTGTTTATTATATCTGCTGGTGTGTGTGTTGTTGTGTCAGACGTCTTCATTAACACAGCTGGAGCTGATGGAGGCGTGTGGTGTGGCTGCTGAAGGGTTTGTTGATGTTACGGAGGTTGACTGAGTGTGTTTAACTCTGGGCCCGTGCGATGTTGGTCTCGGGTCAAAGGTCACCGTGGCTCATGTGGGGGGGGCGTAGAGGCCATTGCTGATGCAGTAAAGTGAATCTCTCCAGTAAATCAGTGGCTGTTATCAGTGACAATTATCCTGGGATGTTTGCGTCTGACCTCGACGCTGTGCTCGTCTGATTGTTTTAGCTGCATCTTCACTCTTTCATCACAAACACACAGCAGACTGCAGCAATAAATGAGAAATAAATCTTTACTGCTGTTTATCCCACAGTGCATCTGTGCAGAACTCCTCATTCCTTTAGATACACACACAAACACACACTCAAACACTCAAACACACACACACACACACTCACACTCAAACACACAGAAAGTGTTATAAAATCTTAATTCTCATCTCATCTCGTCTGATCTCGTGTCTCCTCTCAGATGTTGTGTGTAAGGTTGTGATTGTGTTGTTTCTGTGTGCAGGATGATAATGAAAGCTGTACGTCCAGTTCGACCAATCGCAGCGCCTCTGAGAGCTCTAAGGCCGCGTCTAAACCTCGACGGGTGCAGCAGGCCCCGAGCGACCCTGACCTGCCCCCAGGTGAGTGATGTTGTGAAGGCCGCGGGGCCACGGTCCCTCCCTGAGCAGCGGCTCTTATCTGGAAAGCCTCTTAAAGACCCCCATCAGAGCTCAGCACACTGTTTGTTTTCATTGAAGCTTACACACACACACACACACACACATTCCTCTTTCACTCAGTATGCCATAATTAACTTTATATGCACTTTTTGGTTGTGAATATCACACATTTATTCATTTAGTGAGTTCTACAATTCTACATCTTAATTGTAATTCTAAAAATTGGCTAGAAAAGTACAAGCGTTTGAGCTGTAGCTGCATGACAGTGTAAGTGCTGTTCACAATGGCAGAATCACAGCCAACGACCGCTAACCTTCCTCCACATCTGCTGGCATGTGTTCAGGGATCGGCTCATACGAGAGAATTTAATGTCATGGTAGATACAAAACCTGTCTGGTAATTGACGTACCTACTCTGAGGTTAATTGTGCAGCGAGTGTGAACACTGGGCTCGGTGTGCAGCTCTGAAATGAGATTTGACTGCAGGTGCAGAGTAACGACACATGATCATGATGAAAATGAAACTATGCGACTGGTAAAATGTCTCTGCTGATTCTGACAGCTTTTTATTCAGATCGATATTTAGATGGTTTGAACTCAAGCTGTCAGTGTTTTTGTTGCATTGATTCTGTGAAGCTTAGAGCAGGTGGCTCGTTCCTGTGCATCGAAACACATTCACGTCTCGTGTCTTTATTCTGATGCGCTCCGCGGGCAGGAAGAGGCCGGTGGAGTCTGAGAGCCGCTCTTGGCTCGAGTAGCACATAAAGCGGTTGGTTTTTCCAGCTATTTAATGACTGGAGTTTTTCGTCCCCACGGGCCGCAGCACAGGTGCAGCTGAAGCAATAGTTTACAGAGAGATGAAGGCAGACGGAGGGAAAGTCGGCTGCACTGCTGGATAAATTGGATCCAGAGAGCACTAACAGGGAATGACTTTATGACTGTGAATGCAGGTGCAACACACACACACACACACACACACACTGACCTGCTGTTCGACCACATACACACACACGACTGACACACACACACACACTGACCTGCATGTTTGACACACACACACACACGACTGACACACAAACACACACTGACCTGCATGTTCGACACACACACACGACTGACACACACACACACACGACTGACACACACACACTGACCTGCATGTTCGACACACACACACGACTGACCCGGCGGTAAGCGTCGACCGCACACACACACGCCCGCATGAGTGATGCCCACAGGAAATGAAGCACAACTGGGACCCAGCAGCCCTCGCTGCTGCTGTAAAACACTTATTTGTTCTTCACCTGATCGTGAGGCTTTGAGTTTGTCGGATTATGATCCGCAGTGCTCCAGAGCTCATTAATAAAACGCAGTGCCACTCGCACAGGAAGACAAACATTTAAGTTGGACAACAAGGAAAAAGCATTAAAGTTTTATAAGTTGAAGTGGGACTGCGAGCGTTCAACAGGGCTCCATAATGCCATTGGACCTGCGGTTATGACCATTTATTGCTGTATATTTTAATATTTTATTGCTGAAACTCTGGTTCGTAATGTTTTCAGTTCTTTGGTGCTTTGTTGAGTAATGACCTTAGACCGTGGATGCTGTTCAACTGGAGCTTCTGGTCATGAGGTGCTCTGTTCACACACGCACGCACGCACACACGCGCGCACACGCACACACACACGCACACACACACACACTCTCACACACGCGCACACGCACACACACACACGCACACACACACACACACATGCACACACACGCACTCACACACACTCACACGCACACACACACATGCATCACACACATTGTGATTATAGCTGCAATGAACTAATCCTGAAAAGTGTCAAGCGTTTTGTTTTTGTGGGTAAGAGACGGAAACAAAACGAGAACGTCCCCAGTGTCATTAATGGTGCAGACGCTGTGTAAAGCAGATTTATTGAGCGTTTACGCGAGCGCAGGACTCAGCGTGCTCCTGCTGAACTGATTCCGGCACTGAATGATGGGATGCTGTAGCTTGGTCTCTGTGTGGAATTTATTTATTCACAGTTTTGCACGCTGCTGATCAATGTGACGTGGACAGGTCTTGATTTACTGATCTGTAAAATTACGTCTGTCCTATAGCGCTACATGCCGTTGACCCACACAGAAGAACATCACAATGAATCATTGCCGTTACAGTATCAAGGGGAAATAATGTACATAGAGACAGAGCGACACGTGTCATAATCAGAAAACCACGCTCACGCAACACTCTCCATTGACTTTGTATTGCGGGAATCTGCCTCCGTGTAATTTCTGACTTATAACAAAAAACAGAACAATGTCTGCAAGCTGCTGTGTGACGAGGTGTACAGCAAACAAGCTAAAAAACCCAGAACTACGTTTTTATAAGCTGTCGACCCAAAAAACGAGCGTTTAGGACACAAAAGTAGAGCGCAACGTGTCATTACTCTGAGAACTACGCCCACTGGAAGGAAACGTAATCACCAACAGATAACATTCATTATTTTAATCATGTCAAAGGATTATTTCTCCACCCGATGTGAACCTGAGAGGAGGAGATATACTGAGAAACTAAACTTTATTGGTCTATGTCAGTGCCCCTTTTCCTGACCTTCCTTTTATTTGAGAAATGATCTAACTGAATGAAATACCCCGACATCTACAACTATTTGTGTCCTTAAACGCTCGTTTTTTTGGGTCGACAGATTATAAAAACGTAGTTCTGGGTTCTCCTTCAAACAATCTCTCGGTATCTCACTATGGGAAACGTCCCAGGCGTGATAGACTATGGAAGCACCAATTACACCACGTCTGTCCGAAGGACGGAACAATCACAGGAGGGCGAGGGCGAGTCTGGCCTCTACACGGACACACAGGAGTCTGGAGCCACCCGGCCCCTGCAGAACTCACCCAGAGACCCCATAGTGTCTGTCGGCTTCTACTGCACCAAAGCCTCCGTCACATTTAAGGTGAGTGGGAAAAAACAGAAACAAATTAGTATGTATACAGTATCAGTCACATATGATTTCAGTTGTGTGTTAAATTCACTTCTAGGTAGTCAGCCACACAGCTCCACATCTTCTTCTCTGGCCAGGTCCAGATCTCGGGGAGCTCTCCACGCTGTGGATGATGAATATACTGTATTTTCTGTTTCCTATCACTGTCAGTCCAGATTGGACTCTTTTTTTTTTTTTCTACCTAAAATGGTCAGTGTTTTAGAGTCCGATCACGCCGGTATGACTGAGGATTTATGCTCAGGAGTTTGCTGGTCTGTTCTTCTCAAATCACTTCATCTGATTTTACACTCAATCCTTTTAATCTCTCAATTCATCATCCGCTGAGAATCTGCGAGAAACCTGTAAAGTTGATGGAGGACTAATTATTTGATGCTGTTCCTCTAAAAACATTAAAGAACGGTGAATCTTGAGCTGTGGAGCCTGTGGGATTGGAGATGTACAAAGTTTATAATAGTTCTCCATCAGCAGACTTACAAGAAGAGCTACAAGCGATTAGAGCTTTAGATTGTCTTAGACTGGATTTATGAGCGCGGGATAAACTGGGAAAGTTCCTAGCATATGTTGGAAAACAATGTATGGCATCCCAGTTTCTTGAGACTGTTATTGATTGAATCAGTATAGTTTTCATGAGTCTGTGTTGTCTGGTCTGTGTAGCTGACAGAGAGCTGCTCTGAGAGCAGTTACTACAGTCCACAGAAGCTGAAGTCTCGTGAGGTCCTCAGTGTGGAGCAGGAGGGAATCACGGTGGAGGTCAGAATATATATAAGTGTCTAAATCCAATGACTGATATTCAAAACTAATGAAGACTGAATGTTGTCTGATATTGAGTCCTGTCAGCTCATCTATTAGCCGAAGACACAGCAGAAGTTGAGTTTATTGAATCATATTAGTTGTGTCAGTTTTGAAGCTCAACACTTTATCTAGACTGGCATAATAGTCTAGATTGAAACTCATAGCCATGCCTTTTTTAAAATGTTTTTCAGTTTTGTGCATTCATTAGAAAGGTTTATTCAGCGACTTGTGATGCCAAACTCTTTCAATCTGTATGTCACTTTGGATAAAGGCTTCTACCTGATGAATGAATGTCAATATTTTCTATCTAAGCAGCTTGTGGTGTTTCTGTTTTCTGGCCTCATAATGTAGATCTTCTAATCATAAACACGGTTGCAGTCCTGCAGAGGCTGATAGTCCAGTGTATTTCTGTGTAGAAGCATCACAGGTTCAGGATGAGCTGATCGTCTGTGGTTAGTGAAGGTCCAGTGGTTCGGTGTGTGATCCTGTCACTGAACACGGTTCTGCTCTGCTTGTGTTCACAGGAGACGTACACGGAGAACGCGGGGCTGCAGCGCTACGGTGCGTTCTACATGGATTATCTGTACACGATGGAGAACAGCAGCAGAGGTAGGTCTGTCAGCCTGAGGAGGTGTTCGGAGCGACACACTGATAACCGCTGTCCTCTCGCTCACCTCCACCTGTCACGCTGCTCTTCCTGCGCTAGTCTCGCTTAATTAGGTGTCAGTTTTCAGATTCAGAACCAAGACTCGGTTCATTTAGAATATTTAGCACCAGTTACAATCCTTTAAAAATACCAAAATGAAGGATTTTCACAATGTTTGGTTGCATTCTCATGCAGTGATGCAGTATTGTGAGAGTGTAACACTGCAGCACCGCTACACAGAATCTGGATGTTTTTGAATAAATAACGGTGACTGTTGTCTTTTCCACTTTGTGTGAGAAGAATGAAAAGAAAAAGGCAAGAACACTTTTGGGTGGCTCTAGAATGTGTCTCTCTCTCTCTGTGCCGTTCTGTCGTTCCGTGTCAGCCTCAGATAGCAATCTAAGCGTAAAGCAAACAGATATCGTCAGCTTTGGCCGTCAGGCTGATCTCTGAGATGCAGATGAGTGTCGCTCCTCCGGCGAAGCTGAATGACGCTTCCCGTCAGGAATGTCGTGTGAGTCAGAGCGCGTCTGCCCTCGGAGACTCGAACCTGCGACCCTCGTCCACATCAGAGCGCCAGCGCTACATAAACGAAACTCAAACCTGCGGCGCGCTCTCTCTCATAACAACTGCAGCGCGGAGGCGCGGATCTCCTCTAATGCTTTAAATCTGGCTAATTTCCCTCCCCATGTCCTTTAGCAGCGCTGCGAGCTTCCAGATGTTTGATATTAGACTTAATCCAGCCCTGCCTTAATGGGAAGAGGAAGTGACATCGCTCGCTGCACTTTTAATCTCCACAAATCAGGAGGGAATTTGAGCAGCTCGTGAACTCTTTCTCCCTCTCCTCCGTCCCTCCATCCGCAGTAACGGGACTCCCACGTTCCACGCTTCCCGTCAGGAATGTCGTGTGAGTCAGAGCGCGTCTGCCCTCGGAGACTCGAACCTGCGACCCTCGTCCACATCAGAGCGCCAGCGCTACATAAACGAAACTCAAACCTGCGGCGCGCTCTCTCTCATAACAACTGCAGCGCGGAGGCGCGGATCTCCTCTAATGCTTTAAATCTGGCTAATTTCCCTCCCCATGTCCTTTAGCAGCGCTGCGAGCTTCCAGATGTTTGATATTAGACTTAATCCAGCCCTGCCTTAATGGGAAGAGGAAGTGACATCGCTCAGCGGCTGTAAATCTGTTGTCCTGTTAAAGGTGTGTTCACAATGACAGTGATTTGCAGCAACACAGTGACCTGGAGTCATTCGTTTAGAGTGAGTGTGTGTGTGTTGCGTCAGTATTCGCTCTCGGTGTGTGTGTATGTGTGAGAGTGTGTGTCTGTGAGAGTGTGTGTGTGTGTGTGTGTTGCATCAGTATTCGCTCTCGGTGTGTGTGTGTGTCGTCAGTTGTGTGTGAGAGAGTGTGTGTGTGTGAGTAAGAGTGTGTGTGTGTGAGTAAGAGTGTGTGTGTGTGAGTGTGTGTGTGTGTG
>NW_015632484.1:21684-23220 GCF_001515625.1 Sinocyclocheilus rhinocerous
TAAGAGTGTGTGTGTGTGTGAGAGAGTGTGTGTGAGAGAGAGTGTGTGTGTTGCGTCAGTATTCGCTGTGTGTGTGTTGGGGGTCTCTAGCGGTCAGCTCACGCTGTGTGAGTCGAGGGTCCTGATCTTCTGCTTCCTTTAGGCCCCATAATCACCCAAACAACCCATAATCCCGTCCTGAGACACAGCAGTGGAACAGGAGCGCCCCAGACTGCAGCAATCGTCTGTCAGTGGTTGTTTTGTGCTGCTGTTTTCCGGTTTGCGTGGGGCTGCAGGATTTTCCTGCGCTGCGTAAAGACGAGCCGCTGCTGGTGCAGGAGACGTCGGTGAAGAGGATCGCGGTCGGTCCGTTAGACCTGCAGCGTCTGTCTGTCTGTCTGTCTGTCTCTGTGTCATATGTTGTGGAGGAGTGTGTGTCTGTGCTGCCGGAGCAGGTGTCAGCGCTGGAGGAGTTTATTCCCAGCCGTCAGACGAGCGTGACGCTGATGAGAGCGACAGCCTCTGTCCCTGCAGCAGAATACAACCTCCTGCACCTCTTACTTGCTGTTCTACTGGGACACAAGGTGCAAACGACACACACACTCTCTCCTCATATACCTGCCTCCCCTGTGTGTGTATATCTGTGTTGGTACTACTGCGTGTTAGGGATGCACCGAAATGAAAATTCTTGGCCGAAGCCGAACAAAATGAAACACTGGGCCGAAGGCCGAATACCGAACACGGTTTTTCACGGTTTTTCCCCCATTTTGCCAATTTTTTCACCATTGCATAAATTAAATGTGATTTTTACTGTTTTGTCTTGCTTTTCAAAGAAAAAAATCATTTACAAAACAACAATTTAAAAATATTTACTTAACCCTGAACATTTTTTTAGCATTCTAGCAGACATTATACCAATAAAACACAACTTAACTTAAAATTAATCAGTTAGTAAAATAATATTTTTGGCCATTTTTTAAAACCCCCTTCTTGAATCAGGCATGTATTTTTGCCTTACAAATAAATGCAGCCTTGCACGTTTGACGTTTGTTGCACGTATCGCATTGTCACACGCCTTGTAAAAATTTATAAAAATGTTACTGAGCAGCTGACGAGTAACAGTTTCAGCGCAGATTTCCCTCGCGCTTTGGACTTTGAACTCTACCGCCGCGAGCTCGTGCAGCGCTGTTTGAACACATGCTGTGTTGAATTCCTGCGTGTATTAGAAAACAACATTCTGCAGTTTATTGAATTGTTTAAGGGCATTTCGCGATTTCAATCATCATACAGTAACCAGCAACAACCGCCCTTCCTCTTCTCATCGAAGACATGTGATGCAGTGCTAAACAGTCTCTCGCTGTCTTTCTCGGACAGCTGTTTCCACACTGCCGTCATGTTTGCTGCATTAGCGCGCACCTCTATTTGATCGCGTCACATCATTGTTCGATACAATTTATTCGGTCTTTTCGCTTATTCGGCCGAATAATTTTTTATTCAGAGCTTTTTTGCTATTTTCGGCCAAATAATTTCGGTTGCCGAACATTCGGTGCATCCCTA
>NW_015632484.1:23339-23641 GCF_001515625.1 Sinocyclocheilus rhinocerous
GCTCGTGCAGCGCTGTCTGAATACATGCAATTCCTGCATGTATTAGAAAACATAACATTCTGCAGTTTATTTAATCGTTTAAGGGCATTTCGCGATTTCAATCATCATACAGTAACCAGCAACAACCGCCCTTCCTCTTCTCATCGAAGACATGTGATGCAGTGCTAAACAGTCTCTCGCTGTCTTTCTCGGACAGCTGTTTCCACACTGCCGTCATGTTTGCTGCATTAGCGTGTGCCTCTATTTGATCGCGTCACGTCATTGTTCGGTACAATTTATTCTGTCTTTTCGCTTATTCGCTT
>NW_015632484.1:23686-24327 GCF_001515625.1 Sinocyclocheilus rhinocerous
GGTTCGGGCTCTAAATTTAACTGTGCCGCTCGGGTCGGGTCAGACGATCTCGGGTACGGGCCGGGTTTGGGCTTCACTTTAAAGCCCGTGAGATAAAGATAACTATTAGCATCCACACCAGCGGACGATACCGTCTGTTTATTCTAAGTGCATGCTCGTCTGCCGCTTTAAATTCACCAGCTCGTTATAGCAGGATATCGTTATCTTTACAGTTATCGTCCTTGATGTGAACAGGCCTTAAGGGTGTTTTAATCATGTAAATGGATGAGACAGAATTAAGTTTGTGTCAGAAGAAGCATATATTTTTATTTTGAAGGAATTCATTATTGATAGTCAGGAGTGTATGAACATCCGTTGACCTGCGTTAATTATGTAAAAATTATATTCAAAAGATCAGTGTCACTTTGAATGTCTGCTAACGTTTCAGTCTGGTTCTGTCCTGAACACACTTTTCTAAAAACGCTGAGCCTCTTTGTGTCTCTCTCAGGTCTTTGAGCTTCAGGCTGGTCTGACTGTAATTGACTCAGAGGGGGGGGTTTCAGCCGCTCATTCCCATAATTCCTTCTTTCAGTACTGCTCTCTATGGGAAGCAGCTCCGTTTGCCTGCATACTGGTGAGACACACACACACACACACACACA
>NW_015632484.1:26439-30358 GCF_001515625.1 Sinocyclocheilus rhinocerous
GCACCTGATGTTCATAAACTTTCATAACTGGTAAGTGTTTTTTCTTTTGCCTTGTGAACTGGCCGAGCCTTAATGATTCTCTTTCTTTACATGTATTTGTTTACTGACCGTTGCATACAATGGTGAAATACAGCATTTTTTAAAATTGGCTATTCGTTGTGGGGGGAAAAAAAAGATTTTGGGTCGGGTTCGGGCTCTAAATTTAACTGTGCCGCTCGGGTCGGGTCAGACGATCTCGGGTACGGGCCGGGTTTGGGCTTCACTTTAAAGCCCGTGAGATAAAGATAACTATTAGCATCCACACCAGCGGACGATACCGTCTGTTTATTCTAAGTGCATGCTCGTCTGCCGCTTTAAATTCACCAGCTCGTTATAGCAGGATATCGTTATCTTTACAGTTATCGTCCTTGATGTGAACAGGCCTTAAGTGTGTTTTAATCATGTAAATGGATGAGACAGAATTAAGTTTGTGTCAGAAGAAGCATATATGTGTGTGAGAGAGTGTGCGTGTTTGTGTGTGTGAGTGTGTGTGTGTGTGCGTGTGCGTGTGCGTGTGTGAGTGAGTGTGTGTGAGAGATTGTGTGTCTGTGTTGTGTGTGTGTGTGAGTGTGAGTGTGTGAGTGTGAGTGTGAGTGTGAGTGTGTGTGTGTGTGTTCTGGTGTTGGCTGGAGGTGAGGCTGCTCACACGGTACCGATCACCCTTCATTTACAGAACTCCCCGGAGCCCGGCGTGTTGTTTTTGTTGTGTGTGTGAGTGTGTGTGTGTGAGAGAGTGTGTGAGTGTGAGTGTGTGAGTGTGTGTGTGTTCTGGTGTTGGCTGGAGGTGAGGCTGCTCACACGGTACCGATCACCCTTCATTTACAGAACTCCCCGGAGCCCGGCGGGTTGAGCGTGAGTTTAGTGTGTGTGAGAGGCGCAGTAATGAGACGCAGCAGCGCTGCCTGCTAAACCTGTTACAGCGCACACATGAGGAGCGCAGAGCTCGACCGCCATCAGTGATCAAGGCCACATCACACACACTGCTGCGCTCAGCTCCTCAGCGCCGGGGATGAAGGGGTTCGCGGGACACACTCACACACGCTAGCGTTGCGTTCAGAGTGTTCTGTGTAAATGAAACGCTGTGCTGTTGTTTTCTGACCTACACCGCAGACATCCCATCATACTCTTGTCATCAGTCAGAATGTGCTGCTGCTCAGATGAACGTCTCACTGATGGAGGATCACTGAGTCCGAGTGTGTGTTACAGGACGAGACATCAGAGCTGTTCAACACACACCGTCAGGGATTCAAGCCTTTCAGTGAACAGTTGATTCGTGAAGATTCGATGAGTTTTTGTGAGGTCTGTGAGGAGTCGTGGGTAATGAATTGAGTCACAACTTTAGTGTTGTCAGAAAAAGCTCCTTTCTTCAGTGGTTGAAGCGCAGCTCTGTATTCATTTAAACACCAGCAGCTCATGATCCAGTGTTTTCAGTGTCTCAGAGCTGCTCAGGTTTATTATTACTATAATAATATATTTGTTATTCAATTTTTTATTTATCATTATTATAATTATTATTGTATATTCACATTGGCTGTGCTCCATTAAACCATCAGTGCCGTCTGACCCTCCTGTGGCGGTTTGTCACCTTTTCCACCCCGATGTGTTTGGGTCCCTGAATAATGACATTTGTATAATTGGGCTTGTGTTTTATGACTGACTGTGTGTGTGATTGTGTGAGTGTGTGTGTGTGTGAGTGTGTGTGTCGCTAAGATCGCTTTCCCCAAAAACACAGAAATGAAGCGAGTCGCGCCAGCTTTCATGACGTGCCAGTGTGTGTGGCGAACATTTGCTGGGCATGTGCTGGTGTGTTTCCCGTCCGCGGCGCTCGAGACTCCCGTGAATCCAGATCTGCCCCTGACCTCTGACCCCGTCTCAATCCGTGCGCTGGCGCAGCTGCAGCGAGGCGATCTCTGCTGAACGTCAGCCGTTACGCGCCGAGCCACCCAGAAGCACTACAAAGCCAGGATGAGAGCGGTTAAGTGTTTGCAGAGGTGCTCGAGGAGGAGCGCTTCTCCCCGTCAGAGCTGATCACAGACACAGACTCATTACCCAGAGAGCACTGGGCTCCCACACACACGCTGACTGCTCTCAGCTGGAGACGTCGCTGTGCTACTTTCACCGCAGAGCTTCTGTTGTATGAGCACAGAGATATTGAACATAATCGCTGTCACCCTGCACATATTACACAGCTTTATATTTCATTATAGAGTGTTACAGAGATTTATATCATATTAAAGAGCGTTGTGTCACCAATCAGTGTTTCCAGTCAATACAGAATCAAGAAGACATTTGTGAATGTTATGAAGAACAAGCATATATTCATTAAAGTCTGTTTCATTCGAGTGATTAAATGGAAAGTTTAGTGAATGATCTGGATGTGACCTGCGGCTTTATTTACTCAGTTCAGTGTTTGAATGCGTGACCTGCTCTAGTAATAGTTGTTCATTATCATGTTATTTAAAGAGCCATGAGTTGAGCTTCAGTTTGACAATCTGCTGTCTCACAGTGACTGATGTGACATGCTCTATATGTGCAGCGACTCCATTAACAATCCCTCATGTTCATACAGACAGTGAAAGTGTTTTCCGAGTTTCACTATGATGAAGTGTGTGGGTGTGATGATGTATTTGATCGGTGTGTCTGTCGGGGAGGATGCCTTCAGTCCCGGTGTGTGAGTGTGTGTTCGAGCTCCCGCAGGTGTGTGTGCAGGCGACATGTGCGCAGTTGCTGCTGCTGCAGTGCATGTATCGCAGCTGGACACAGTGTGGGAGGCGGAGCCTGCAGCATCATTAGCGACAGCCTCAGTAGCCACGCCTACAAGACTCCAGGTACCTGCATGTTCACGTGTGCCTTTGAAACGCCTCGAGTGTGTCGAGTGATGAGGTGTGTGTGTGTGTGTGTGTCTTCATGGAGGTGTTTCATAACGACTGCTGTGAACTCAACAGACGGATCAGAACTCGATCAAACAGTGAGAAGCGTCTGTTTGATCACATCACACTCGTGTGTGTCCTTGTGCTGATGGAGTGTGTTGTCCTTGTGTGTGTCCGTGACGTCCAGCAGAGGAATCTGTCTGATATGAGACACATTCATGGAGAAACAGCCACGTTTGTGTGTGTGTGTGTGTGTGTGTGCGCGCTTCACTTTAGCTGCAGTCAAACACTTTACTGTGTGCTACAGCCGCTCTCCATTTAGCTAACTATCCTCTCCTCTCCTCTTCTCGTCTCCTCCTCTCGTCTCCTCTCGTCTCCTCTCACAATGTTCTCACCATCAGGAACAGAATATGTGCCACTTACTAAAATGACACTTTCCAGAATGCAGAAGCCTCATAAACACACACACACACACACACGCATTCCAGATGTGTTCATATGTGCACAATCTCAAATTCTCTGTATGCCTGCTGGTGTGTGTGTGTGTGTGTGTGTGTGTGTGTGTGAGCGCACAGGTGCAGAGGTGCACAAGCAAACAGCTGGAAGTCACTGGGGTCACACACCCCATCAAACACCCTAAGGGCAACACACACACAGCTCTAGAGATATATTAGTATTTTTTGAAGTAATATGAATGAGTTTTTGTTATGTTGTCATGTAAATGTGTTTTTGTGACTGAACTCCCGTCATGCATCTGTGATGCCCAAGATTACTGAATGAACAAACACATGATGATGTGACTGACTGGTGTGTGTTTGAGCAGGTGTGAAGCCGGTGTGTAGCGCTCCCGTGCTGGAGGTGTGTGTGCGGCCGGTGCTGCTGTGTGTTTCTGGGACACTGGGAGCCGTGAAAGTGTGTGCCAGAACACCGGGTGAGAGCAGCTGCACACATCTGCCCCTTTGACTCTCTCTCTCTCACACACACACACACACACACACACACTCACTCAC
>NW_015632484.1:30946-33361 GCF_001515625.1 Sinocyclocheilus rhinocerous
GCTGGCTGAGCTGGAGCCGTAAGCCGGCGTCTCTGCTGATCTCCTGCAGATCTCACTGCAGCTCCCGCAGCAGGAGCACGCTCACAACCCCGGTGAGACGCCTCGGATCGCTCAGCACAGCTGCGCTCAAACATAGGCAACATGACGATCTTTAAACCCCTGATGAAACCTGTCTGCATGTCTTTAAACCGCCAGTGAGCAGCTGGAGCAAAAACTCAATAGGATGTTTAGGTAGAGAAGACCGAATCCTTGAGAGGAGCTCATGCTGCTCTGGCAGTAAATCCGCATTATTCTGCTGTGTCCTCCGAGGCTTAATGAAGACAGTCATTCATATCCATTCACAGAGACTGTAGGGGAGGGCCATCCTGAGAATCGATGTTCGATTCATAAACGCTAAGATCGGTCTTTTAGTCTGTGCTGTTTTCAGGTGATGTGTGAACAAAACTTCACTAAACATTATTTGTAGCTCCTGCTATCCAATAATCACAATAAGCGCTGTGATAAGAAACAAAGTCTCAGATTTTATCACTAAATTCAGACAATGACAGATTGCCGTAGCCTCACCGAGCCGATCATCTCTTCAAATTAGCGCAGCTGTTGTTCATCTGAGTTGAGATCCTGACAGACTTCTAGTCTGAGAGGTAAGTTAGGTGAGCTAGTGTCCTCCACAGATGATCCCAGAATGCATCAGTCTTAGTTGTGTGTGTGTGTGTTTAATATGACTAGCTGATGGGTGATTTACCGTGTTTCATCGAGAGCAGACTCTCATAAAGTTGAGACATATTTGAGATATTAAAAGTATGATTTGAACAGAAAACAGAAGAATCATTAAAGAAGTGGAAGAGATTCTTCACAGAATCCCGCTGATCGCTTCGCACTCGTTCAGTGTGAAGCTCGTCACACGCAGTAAATACTTTAAGAAATGACTCAGTGTTTTTGATCGAATAATGAAAGTCAGTGGGGTCCAGTGTTGTCTGGTTCACATTATTTTTCAAAATATCAAAGAAAGAAGGTCATGCAGTGAACTGGACCGATCACTCCTGAGCTGGACTCAGTGAAGAGTCACTCTTTGATGGTCTGTTAGAGAAACTCGGTCTGTCAGTCGTGTGTTTGTGTGCTCGTAGCCTGTCTGCTAGGAGGGTTTCTAGCTTGAGTTTGACATCATAAATCATCGTGTGTTAGCGTTTGTATGTGACTGAAGGAAACAGTCTATCACGTGACGTCTCAGGAGAAATACTGGATAGTGTGTGTGTTTTCATCAGTCGAATGCTTGGTTGTGATGGGTCTCAGACATGTTTACGATTGACGCTGATGTCCTGACTAGCTGTGCTTAGAGAACTAGCGAGATCCGCTGACACGGTCACATCCAGAGGAGCGTTTCTGTGCGTTTCACTCCAATACTTCAAGAGATGCTTTATAACGTTATATAGCAGCGTTCGCCTTTTATCTGCCCAGTAATATTTCTAAGCGTTCGACATGTATTTTATGAATTCCTTAATAATCTGAACTCGAGAACCGCGGTCCCGGAGACCCAGATGTGCTTGGAAGCGTTCCCGTGCTCGCTCTTTTCTTGCGTCTTTATCTCACTTTCCTCCTTTCCTGAGCACTTGAACCTCAAAGCGTTCTTCAAACTGTAACATTTACCGTTGTTCACAGACAAGCTGCGCAAAACCATGTTCATATTTTGCGCATGTTTTGCGCAGCTTGTCAGTGAACAATGGCTCTGTGTAGTTAATCAGGCCCATCTGCATCTCTGGCTCTCGCAGTCGGCATTAGGATGGGCCTCGGCTTCGCTGCGCTACATCTGCTTTCCATTCGATTGTTTACCAGTGAATTAAAAAGAAATTCCAATTTACTTAGAAAATGGGAGTTCTGTACTTGTTAAACTCCCGTTGAAGCAGACCAATATGTTTCTGTTTAATGAGCCTGAGGTTGGAACACACTAATAAATTAAAGGCAATTAAAGGCGTTGGATTTATCACAAAAGGATCCCGGCCGCGCGGCTTTGAAACACCTCTTTTATGGACATACAGTGATTTTACGCTGAGCGTTAACCCTTCGCTGCACTGCTCTTGCTCGTTTTCTAGGCGTCAGTTCTGACGTTATGAGTGATGAACAAATGCAGTGATTTAGTTTGTGCACTGCATGCTTTTCAGTACGTGACACAGCATAAACAATACAACAATAACCATTTTAATCAGTATTAAAATGCTGCTCGTGTCACATGATCGATTTGTGTTGCGTGTTTAGAGCCCGACCGATATATCGTTTTGCCGATATTATCGACCGATATGAGCCTGTCGCTGATATATATCGGTATCGGCGAATATGCCGCCGATATGAAAATTTTTATTACAGAACATATAACGCAGATAAAATGCTTGAAATGGTGTAATTACTTAGTTTGTCCAGCAG
>NW_015632484.1:33471-34577 GCF_001515625.1 Sinocyclocheilus rhinocerous
GTGTGAAGACAGTAGCGCAAATCCGTGAATGAATCTTCCGAAGTGAAATAAACTTAAACGGAATAAAGTTGAATGAAATTGAATTGAATTCAAGTTGAATAAAGTTCAACTTTACTGTTCAGTGCACTGATGTCAGACTCATTTTGGATAATAAAGTTTATTGTTAAATTATTAATAAATGCCCTGCCTCCGTTACGTATCTCTGTCACGTCATTATAAGTGTTTGATCACCACATTTGAGTGATCATTGCAAAAAATGTGTATGTATATATATTCTGTATATATATATACTGTATTCTATATATAGTACCAGTCAAATGTGTGGACACACGAATGGGAAAGTGTCCAAACTTTTGACTGGTACTGTACTATAATATACACAAAGAATATCGGCCGCTATATCCATATCGGCCTTTTTTACTCCCTAATATCGGTATCGGCCCCAAAAAAAACATATCGGTCGGGCTCTAGTTTAAATCCTCCATTTATCGTCTCGATAATGCGTGCGCTTGTATTTAGTGGTTTGATTTTATTAGGTGAGAAATCACATCTCTATCTGTGACTCTAGAACTAGACAGAGCAGCGGCCAATCAGAAACACTCTGCGCCTGTCAGTGGCTTTCTGAGGTCTAATTCACTTGAGCCTTTAGTTTTTATCTCAGGGCAAATGCATTGCATTGTGGGATACAGTATGTCACTTGCTGCGAGTATTCCATGCCATGCATACTGAGGATGCATACTGCAGGCAGTGCGCTTGCGGTAGTGTGCGGCGCTCTCGTTACACATCTGGCAGCAGGAGTTTGGTGGCGTGTGGATTAGTGCAGTGGGGGATGTTGGGTATTTTATGGGAGTGCAGTGCGAGCTGAGGGCTGCAGGTGTCTCTCTCTCTGTCTCCAACTCTCTCTTTTCGTCCCCAGGGAACAACGAGGCGAGTCGAGCTCTATGATGATAGAAAAAGAGCGCGAGACAGAGCGGGGGCGCATGTGTTCTCCTCAGGCGCTCATGCAGCTGTGAGAGTTTGATTTATGTCTTTCTCAGAACTCTGGAGTTTCAAAATGCTACATTTAATCAAACGCAGGGGTCGATCGCAGCGAATGCAGAAGATGT
>NW_015632484.1:36831-39143 GCF_001515625.1 Sinocyclocheilus rhinocerous
AAATGATGCATTTCTCTCTAAAGGCGCGTCCAATGAGGAGATGGCGAGTCAGGATAGTCATCTTCATCTTTGCGACACGGACTCAGAAAACACTAATTTATTAATAAATAATTCAAATATTTCCTTAATATTTCCCCCCGACACATTCATGGTTGCTTTTGCTATTGCGTGCGTTTTTTGCTGTCATGTGTTAGATAGATATGTTTGCAGATTCTGCACTGCACATGACCAGTTGGCTCACTTTTTGCCGTGGTAATCAAATCAAGACTCTTCCAAAATACAGCTTTTCTGAAGCATTGGGAACTTTTAGTAACTCCCCACGCTCCAACTTCTCCCTGATGCTGTGCATGGTCAGCTGTCACCTGTAGCTAATGCGTGTGTATATGCCTTGGGTATTTCTAATTCCATGCCATGCATACTGAAGATGCATACTGCAGGCAGTGCGCTTGCGGTAGTGTGCGGCGCTCTCGTTACACATCTGGCAGCAGGAGTTTGGTGGCGTGTGGATTAGTGCAGTGGGGGATGTTGGGTATTTTATGGGAGTGCAGTGCGAGCTGAGGGCTGCAGGTGTTTCTCTCTCTGTCTCCAACTCTCTCTTTTCGTCCCCAGGGAACCGCGAGGCGAGTCGAGCTCTATGATGATAGAAAGACGGAGCGGGGGCGCATGTGTTCTCCTCAGGCGCTCATGCAGCTGTGAGAGTTTGATTTATGTCTTTCTCAGAACTCTGGAGTTTCAAAATGCTACATTTAATCAAACACAGGGGTCGATCGCAGCGAATGCAGAAGATGTTCGGCGGAGAGCTGCGTTTGGAGTCACGGGAACAGCAAAACAAAGCCACCTTTAATGTTTGTTTCAACAGATTGACTGAGATTGTGAATGCATTGAGTGCGGCGTGCTTCTCCTGTTAGCAGAGCTGCATCAGCTTCATGAGAGCGTCAGAGCTGCAGCTGGGCCGCGTCGCTCCGTGTTTGAGGCAGGAGAATAATGACAGCAGGTGGATCGGGCCTGACGCGGCTTTGATCGCCTCACAAACACCCCGGCCTGAAACCGGATCTCCGGCTGGACGGCTGTGGGGCTCCGGGCCGCTGTGAGTCCGCTAGCTCTGATCTCTAACAGCTCCCACAGCCTCTGCTCCATCCGTCATATAAACACACTCCTGCTCCGCTCTCCTCAAACCTGCCGCTCTCTCCAACTTCAGCTTGTCATCTGACTGCTATGCATTTGATTAGTTGTGTGTTTGATTAAAATCACATGATTCAGATATGTAGTGAAACTCGTAAAGCTTGCCTGTGATGTAGTCCGTTTGGTCATGTTTGGAAGCTCCAGTGGACTTTTCTCTGCTCACACGTGTCACGCTCTGACCTGCGCTGTTGCTTTGGGTGGCATTTCTTTCTTCAACAGATCGTTGCAAACTCGCATGACTCTCGTAAAACCAGAGCCGTTGCATCATTTGGTTTTTTGGACGTGCAGATGCAGCAGGTGGCAGGAGTCCGTTCTCTCTGTGTTCTAGCATGTGTGTGAGATTTGCTCGTCTATTAGCAGAGGCCTTTGGAAAAAACACTGCGTTTGATCAGACGAAGAATCGGGCGCATCAGGAAATGTTTGTGAGATGCAGAGCGAGTGAACGAGAGTCGAAACGGCGGCTCATTAGCTGAATTAGTGGAGTGTGAATGTCTCAGAGATGCTCTGACAGCACCACTGGCATGACAGAATACATTTTGAATTGCAAGGCATTAAAACCACATAGAAAATAGTGTGGAACAGGATTTAAACTAGAAGATGAAAACGATTGGTAAAAACACATAGTTGTTAATAATTATGGTAACAAGTTGACTTGAATGAACTGAATGATTCCTCATCATCTGCTTTCATGTGTTGCTGGCAGGCTCACAGCTGGAAAACTCTGGTCTTTCCTCTCAGCTACTGGATGTCATTTAATTCCCGGGATAGAGGATTCATTTCCCACAGAGTGCAGTGGCTCTCAAACATTCAGTGTCCAGTCGAGGTTTCTCAGGAGCGACTGACCGGCTGCGGTGTGTCTGCTGAGATCAGGGTTTGGCTAAATTCAGAACTGAAGAACTTTAATTCATAAATACGAATATAGATTGAATTAGCCATAACGCACAAGAAGTTGAATTAGAATGGCAGGAAAGAATTACAGTTTGAAAAAAATTCAACACTGGGTGCATTCTGGGAAATTAAATGCTCTTCCATTAGAGCTGCACAATTAATCTAATTTCTAGTTGTGATTACAATGATGGATGTAAACACTAGAACTCTCTATTCTATTTTTATTCTATCTACTTGTTTTC
>NW_015632484.1:39201-40403 GCF_001515625.1 Sinocyclocheilus rhinocerous
ACAGAACGCGTCCTAATCATTTTCTGTGTGAGTGTGTGTGTGTGTGTGTAGATTTAGCAGGCAGCTGCAATTTGGATTGTTTGGATGTTGATTGATCCATTAAATCACTCAGATCACACCACACGGACTACATTCAGACCACACCCATTAGACCCAGACCACACCCGCCCACTACATTCAGACCACACCCACTAGACCCAGACCACACCCACTCTGTACATTCAGACCACACCCACCACAGTCAGACCACACCCACTACTACTGCTGAAAAACTAAATTCGAATTTTGTACTAAAATATTATAAATTTCAAATTATATTCGAATTTAAAAGGCATAATTTCAGTTAGGGGGAAAAAAGCTTTTGGCTTCTCTCCTGAGGCCACAAGAGGAAAAAAAAAAATAACCGATCACAAAGAGTACTTTTTTCATTTAAAAACATGAGATGCAGTGGTGAATGCCGCATCCAATGGGTTCGACTGGATAGACTAACAAAAACATTAAAATGTAACGACACTTACTTCGTCATCGCATCTCGTGCGCCACTGATAAGGCTGCCTGACGCACACCTAAAATTAGAATGCAACGTTTTTGCATTCGAATGTGTATTTCGACAAATATTCGAAATTCTATTTTTTTTTGACAGCCCTATAAAGCTCACGGACTCCGAAACCACCTCTAATAATAGGGATGCACAATTTTGGGGGAAATTGATTTTCTTGATAATTGATGTTCCTCTAGAAAATGTGATAAATGTGTGTTCTGTGTGAACGGCTCGGTTTCAGTTTCGCCGTAAACAAGATCTTCTCTGCATTGATGTTCTCTTTTTCTGAAATATTTTGAATGAACAACGTAGCAGCGCCGCATCCAATGGGTTCGACTGGATAGACTAACAAAAACATTAAAATGCAACGACACTTACTTCGTCATCGCATCTCGTGCGCCACTGATAAGGCTGCCTGACGCACACCTAAAATTCGAATGCAACGTTTTTGCATTCGTATGTGTATTTCGACGAATATTCGAAATTCTATTTTTTTTCACAGCCCTAGAGCTCAGCACTAAAACAACAGAAGATAATGGACTGTCTTCATCATGATAAGAACAAACATGTGTGTGTGTGCATGAGAGAGTGTGTGTGTGTGTGCATGAGAGAGTATGTGTGTGTGTGTATGTGTGTGTGTGTGTGTGTGTGCATGAGAGAG
>NW_015632484.1:41460-45164 GCF_001515625.1 Sinocyclocheilus rhinocerous
ACGTTTTTGCATTCGAATGTGGATTTTTATTTTAAATTCGACAAATATTCGAAATTCTATTTTTTTTGACAGCCCTAGAGCTCAGCACTAAAACAACAGAAGATAATGGACTGTCTTCATCATGATAAGAACAAACGTGTGTGTGTGTGCATGAGAGAGTGTGTGTGTGTGTGCATGAGAGTGTGTGAGTGTGTGTGTGTGTGTGTGTTCTCATTCAGTTCCTCAGGGTTGTTGGGAGTCCTTCAGTCTGTCCTGGCATGAGTTCAGGGACCCAATGTGTGTGTTTGATGTGACTCTTAACGCTGTAGTCAAAGTGTGTGTGTTTTGAGTTCTTGTGTAATGAGTGTGTGTGTGAGCGGTTTGTGAGTTCTTATGAGTAATTATGCGTTCTGTTTGAAGCGGCCTGTAAAACAGCAGCTCTCTGGAGCGCCACAGAGTGTGTGTGTGTGTGTGTGTGTGTGCAGTACGAGCTCCTGCGCTGGCTGGTGAATTCAGCTGGAGCTGCAGAGAGAGAGACAGGCGAGGTGTTGGCTGCTGGTCGGTTAGTTAGTTAGTTAGTTGGCTGGTAAACGGTAGTTGTGGGTGGTCCGCAGTGCCACTCTCTCCTGCTCATTTTTAAGTCGTTTGTTTGACACGTTCTGGCCTTAGTTAGCACTGTTATTTCCTGCTGCACTTACAGCTGTGAGGACTCCCATAATGCAGTGCTCTGCAGCCTCTGTGACCCTGTGCTTTCCTCGTGACATCACTGCCCCCCTGTGGCGGCTCACTCGGCCCGCCGGACACCAACGTCTGATGCACTGCTCTCATACGTGTGTCTCAGAAGCGCGGCTCTCGTTTGTGATCGCTCACGGAGCCGAGCTGTTCTCCGGCTCTAATGGGCTCCGCGTAAACGCTGGCGCGGCTGCCCACTCTCTAAATAAATAATTACCAAAGCCCATCGAGCAGAGACGTCAAACACACAGAGGGTCGTTCTCTACTCAAATAAACCAACACAGTCTCACTCTAAATGTGTGTCTCTCTCTCCATAGGTTTCAGTATCTGTCTCTCTCTATTTACTGCGTTCTCTCCGCCGGCGTGTTTGTGTCCTGCAGTAAATCTGACGTGTGTTCCTGTATCTGCGTCTCTCATCTCTGTCGTCTCTATGGGAAAGCGTAAATAATCTCTCCTGCGTAATGTTTGTAATTGCAACTGTATTTTACTCTCCGACAGAAACATCTCGTCTCAATTTTAAACCCCGTAAATTAGATGAAACTGATTTAATGCGTCTGTGGCGTAACTCTGACAGACTCACTCAACTCTAATGAACCTGTCTGTCTGTCTGTAGACCCGTCTGTGGTGCAGGGTTTGAATCCTCAGTTCTCCTGTGTACTGTGACCCTGTGCTTTCCTCGTGACATCACTGCCCCCCTGTGGCGGCTCGCTCGGCCCGCCGGACACCAACGTCTGATGCACTGCTCTCATACGTGTGTCTCAGAAGCGCGGCTCTCGTTTGTGATCGCTCACGGAGCCGAGCTGTTCTCCGGCTCTAATGGGCTCAGCGTAAACGCTGGCGCGGCTGCCCGCTCTCTAAATAAATAATTACCAAAGCCCATTGAGCAGAGACGTCAAACACACAGAGGGTCGTTCTCTACTCAAATAAACCAACACAGTCTCACTCTAAATGTGTGTCTCTCTCTCCATAGGTTTCAGTATCTGTCTCTCTCTCTCTCTATGGGAAAGCGTAAATAATCTCTCCTGCGTAATGTTTGTAATTGCAACTGTATTTTACTCTCCGACAGAAACATCTCGTCTCAATTTTAAACCCCGTAAATTAGATGAAACTGATTTAATGCGTCTGGCGTAACTCTGACAGACTCACTCAACTCTAATGAACCTGTCTGTCTGTCTGTAGACCCGTCTGTGGTGCAGGGTTTGAATCCTCAGTTCTCCTGTGTGTTCATTTTCTCTCTCAGTCAGGCTCTGGTTCTCTGTCAGTCTCGTTCAGAGCCGATGTCGAGGTTTACGTTATGTCTCAGCGGTGCAGCAGAGCGTCGCTGGCGTTTGAGACGGAGTGAGTCATCTAATGCAGCGGCGCATGTTTCCGTTCGCAGCAGCTGGCCTGAATAAGAGGCGCCGCTCAGATGTGTCCTGCTGCATGTAGGTCTGCTGGAGTTTATTTGCACAGAGATCGCACTCACCGCTCGGAGGAAGTGAACGGATTTCACAAGTCAAAGATAAACATGCACCTGATCAGCAGCACGTGTAACGCCCGCTGCATTACTGCGCCTCTACACGAGAGTAGCAGTGCTTTTAGAACTTATTAGAACGGCATTTCTTTATTTATTTCTAACAGTTCCAGTCATCTGATCTGATCCACTTTTCGCTGTTTGTGAAGGGCTGCATGCAGCGCGTGATCCTGTTTGTAGACGGCTGATGATCACTGTTGTGTGTTCCTGCGGTCGAACAGCTTCTGATGGTGGAATAGGGACGTGTGTTTCTGCCTCCTCCTCCATCAGTTATGAAGACGAGGCGTGATGTGATGATGATGGTCATGTTTTCAGAGGCTCACTCACATGTGCATGTGCTCTCTCTGCTCTGAACGATAGTTCACTTACTCCACCAATCACAGTGCAGCATGAGACTGTGAGAGCTCTGTGATTGGCTGGTCTGTGTGTTGGCATAACATCAGGCAGATGAAAGGCTGTGTGTGTGTGTTCTTTCAGAAGTAACTTGTTCAGGTCCCGTCACACTGTATTTGTTTTTCTCAAGATCTTAAAAGCCTTTTGATCTACAGACTTAATGACTGAAATGCTTTTCTAGACAAGTAGAAATTGTAACTGAGTTTTGTTACAAGTGTTTGTTTTGTAACAAATTTTTGAAATGAAGCTACAGACATGTGAAGTCCTTCAGTAAAGTTTGATGCAAGTCATGAATGTCTCGTCTCACTTAAATATAGACCAATCTGTAACAATTACCAATATCAAACGTCACATAAAAAATTAAGGGAGATCAATCACCATTGAATAACATATATTTCCCTTTTTAGAAAAGCATACAACTTTCAGCATCTCAGAAGTCGTTGCAGCATTGTAGATGTTAGGATGTTAGCAGAATAAAAACCAAGATCGTCCAAAATGGTAGTCCGTAAAGGAGTTCAGATGCAATCCCAAAACCAAAGTGAATAACAAATAAGAAACTTTGACCAGTTGAGATGCCCTCAAAATTAAGTGCATACAAAAAACCCTCTGGACAAAACAAAACATGCAGTACAACATGAGGTTCAGCAAACTAAATACATTTCCCAATATACCACCTCTAATAATGATAAAGAAACAAATAAATCAACTCAACAGGGGTTTAAGATGAAAGCACGGAGAGAGCAGACACTCCCAGCTAAACAAAAATTATCATTCTGTCATCATTTCATGTCATTCCAAAACTGGGCTCCAGTGTTGTTTGATATCGCTTGTTTTACTTGTGTGTTTCACAGGAGAAAGAAAGCCAAACAGGTGAACAAATGAACTGAAATGATTATCATTTTTGGACTGTCACTTGTTGTTTGTGTGTATGTGAGAAAGTGTGTGTGTGTGTGTGTATATGAGACTATTACATATATATATATATATGTATGTGTGTGTGTGTGTGTGTGTGAGAGAGAGAGTGTGTGTGTGTGTGTATATGAGACTATTATGTGTGTGTGTGTGTATATGAGACTATTACATATGT
>NW_015632484.1:46501-48674 GCF_001515625.1 Sinocyclocheilus rhinocerous
TGTCAAGGAAGGTGCAAACATTTAGACTTTAAAACACTACGAATGACTGAAAACCTCGGCAGATATTCTGATTTCTGGTTTGCTGTTACCATAGACCTGCAAACACAAAAAATGCATTACTCTCAAACATTACTTTTTATTCACATGTAACCATACAATCATCAAGAGCATCTTAAAACAAAATATTTCCTTGCCTTGCCTGTTTTCTTTTAAATAAAAATAAATATTATTAAACAAATTAAATAAAAGAATACTATTAAACAAAGTGTACAGGCCTTAAATAAATTGGTATGTAGTGGAAATACTAACATCTTGTCAACATCCACATAAATAAAATTAAGTATTAACATGTAAACATTATTAACATGTAAACATTGAGTAATAACATGCAAACCTATGTTTTAGCACAATGCAATGCCATATGTGCTGTGAAAGCTATTTTATTCCAGGTTTTTTGCCAGGAAAACTAGCATATTGACTTTGGTAGGTTTTAAACATGTGCGTTGGCACGTCACAACATTTCCTGGTGTACTAAAAAGTCTCTCTGAAGGTGAACTATACTTCCAGGCTAGTTTACTCAGGTGTGGGAACTTGACCTGATGGACTAGCCACCAAGTGAGAGGGTCCATCTCACTGTCTATGGTGGGAGACATCATGTAGCTGTTCAATTCAGCTTCCACAGTGTGTGATGGTTCCATAGATGACAGAGCTGGGGATGTCTTGAAGAAACTGCCCAGGGATTTTTTGGCCTTCTTTAGGGTGACATCTGATGGACCCATGCCTTGGTGATCTTGATCACTCAGGCTTTACTCCTAAAATAGAGAAATAAAGTAAATATTGTAATCAAATCTAGTTATAGTGCATTATTTTGTCACTTACTATTGTCATATTAACATTTACCTTTGGCACAGTTGCTTCCATTTCAGACATGAGACATGTCAGAGCTGATGTAGTCGGCTTTGAATCTGGGGTCCATAAAGCAGGTCATGTCCAGAATTTCTTGAGTTGCTGGGTTGTCATACTTAGTGTTCATGTACTCTAGAATCTTCATCTTTATGGACTTTGTTAAATCACTGTCTTCTTCCTTTGCAGCAAGAATTGAGGTGTTCGTCAAGTGAAGTACAGGTTTCACATATGAAACACTTGCATAACTTTCACCCGACAGAGCATCTGTAAATTCTTGCAGAGGCTGCAGTGCCTGGTTTATGGACTCAAGTACATCTAGGTCCTGCCAAGAAGGGACTAAATGTCTTGACTTTCTGTCTGCTGACAGGACGCCGCTTATGGCCGCTGCTGCTCTAGAACTCTGGATCATTTTCTGCCTTGAACCCCACCTTGTGATGAGGCAGTGCTCCGGGAGGTTGTGCTCTTCTTGTGCTTTTTTCAGGGCCGTCTTCCCCTTCCAGGTGTGGGAGAAATGTCGCTCTGACAGTGTCCTCGCTCCCTCAGTCTCTGCTACATCAAAGCGCTCGTGCCCCGTACGGCTGCGTCTTCAATGGCTGCGAAGCTTTGAAGTGCCGCGTGTGTTTATGATAGCGGAGCCGGAGCACTGGGCCCGAGCCATGTTGGGAAGAGAGCGCGGGGCCGCAGGTGGTCTGGACGCTATGTTTGTGTGTGTTTCTGAGCGTTATCTCACACACGGCCTCTTAAAACCATAAAGTTCCCTTAATAGAGCTCTTAAAGGGAGAGAGAACAGATCAGCCTGCTGAAGGCAGCGCCACACAACAGGATGTTGAACATGAGCCTTTAATACACACACACACACACACACTCGTGCTCATGTTGTGCTCCTCGTTTGTGATGCTGGAAGCTGATTGGCTCTCAGAGCACACGGCAGTGCCTGCGGGCCTGACATACAAGATCCCGGACGCGTCCAAAGCCGATCTGGAAGTAGTGGGAGCTCATCAGTGCTCTTATCGGATGATTGAGGCGTTCTGATTTACGCCAGAGAATTCCCAGTAAATCCCGAAGGCATGGGAGCCATTACCCGCGCAGTCGTGACGCATGACCTCAGCGCTGAACTGTGGGTAAAGATGATTGCTTAAGAACCAGAGAAGCTGATGTTTCATGGACGTTTATTGAAGAAAAATGTTATTTTTGGCTGCATATCAGTTGCTTTGAGCTCTCGTCTGAAGTGATGGATGCAGTAAGACTCGCTAATAGGTGGAGGGTG
>NW_015632484.1:48933-50706 GCF_001515625.1 Sinocyclocheilus rhinocerous
CCAGCGGCAGACAGACGCAACAGGTACAACTCAGTGTGTGTGTGTGAGACGTTGCTGATGCTGGGTGATGCTTGCAGGTTTCCATGGTGATGAAGAAGAGGAGGGAGGATGAAGCATCTGTTGGCAGCACACCACTAACCAAACAACCCAGTAATCAATCAGGCATCTACACCAGCAGTCACAGACAGACACACACACACACACACACACACACTCACAGACAGACAGACAGACAGACAGATATACACACACACACACACACACATACACACATACAGAAACACACTATTACAGACACACACACGCACACTCACAGACACACACACAGAAACACACTATTACACACACACACACATTATTACAGACACACACACACACTCACAGACAGACACACGCACACACACACACACACACACACACACACACCACAGACACTCACACACACACACTCACAATTACAGATGTGCAGATCATACGCAGGAAGCCTCACACAAAGGGAGACAACATTTGTTCATAGTGTCCGTTTGTTCATCCAAGTTCTGTTTAATAAGAAAAAATGCGTTTTTGGTCATGCATGCTTGCAACAGCAGTTTAGTTTTAGTTTTCAAAGTTCTGTTCTGTTCATTTGCTGGTGTTTGGTAGATGTTCATTTGATATCCCATGTGCATCTTGTTAAAAAGCCATTTGAAACTGCTTTGTATTGTGAAGAGAGGCTGATGAGATTTAAAATGTGTCCCCAAACACTTCAGATCCTGCGCCAGTAGTTTTACCAGAGAATTGCCTTTTTATCTTTCAGTTGGTGTGTTTTATTTGTTTAATACTTGCTGTATGCCTAACCTCTTGTCTTTCCACTTGAACCAAGGATATTTCGATCTAAAATACCCGATTCGAGCGTTTCTCCACAGATCAGGCTACTGTAGGTCTCTGGTGTGTCTACATGTACATGTGAACATAACAGTTTTAAATGCTGAACTAAAAAAGAAAGATGTGTCATTTGCGTGAGTGTGAGATGAGTGTTCTCAGCCCATTTCACTAGGTCAGTAATGAGAAGTGGTTATAAAAACTAGATTGTTTAATGTTTGAAAATGAAGAAACTAGGACATAAATATTAGTATTGTAATTTTATAGTTTTATTGTAAAATAAAATTATTATAATTGTATTAAATTATTTAATACTATTTTAAAATGGAATACTATAATTGCAGTAGTAATATATTTCTTAATTTGTTTAATATTTTGTAAGTAATATATGAAGTTTATTTTATATATAAAGAGCGTTTGTGGAGAGTCGCTCTGCTGCTTCATCAGGTGTTGCGTGGGAGGTTTGGGCTGGTTCGCATGTTTCTTGTCTGCAGGAGCTGCTGGAGATGCTTTGACCTTCACACTGCAGATGTTGATCATTTCCCAGTGTAATCAAAAGCCTCTCGGAGTCGATGCGTTACTGCAGTGTGGTTTTCATTAACAGAAACACAACACCGATCTGCACACACACACACACACACAAATGCTGGTCTTAACTCAACTTCCTTCTCTTTTCTTCCTGTAAATAATTGTGTTTGATTTGTATGTGCAGCTTTAGCTGTATCTGTACACACACTCACACTCACACACACTAACAAACACACACTCACTAACAAACAAACACACACACACACACACACACATGATTGTGTGTGGTATGAACATGAAGAGCAATATGAAACTGTCTGCATTAACACTGTGTGTGTGTCTGTGTCTGTGTCTGTGTGTGTGTGTGTGTGTGTGTGTAGAGTC
>NW_015632484.1:52241-52448 GCF_001515625.1 Sinocyclocheilus rhinocerous
TTAACACTGTGTGTGTGTGTGTGCGTGTGTGTGTGTGTGTGTGTGTGTAGAGTCGAGGCCTCTCTCTGTTCCAGTGAAGGTTTTTCCATCATCTGAAGAATGTCACGTGAGTCCAGAAGAACACATGAAGAACCTGATAACACACACCTGGAACGCTGTCAAACGTCTTACGCTACAGGTGAGTGTGTGCGTGTGTGTGTGTGTGTG
>NW_015632484.1:53662-56122 GCF_001515625.1 Sinocyclocheilus rhinocerous
ACTCGTCTCTAACTCTCAGCTGTTCTCTGTGTGTGTGTGTGTGTGTGTGTGTGTGTTCAGGTGGAGCTGCAGTCGTGCTGTGTGTTCATGCCGTCAGAAAGCCTCCCGTCTCCCAGCAGGCTGGTGTGTGGTGATATCCCGGGCACCGTGCGCAGCTGGTATCACAGTCAGGCGTGTATGCCAGCGGCGCATGGAGCCGCTGCAGGATGTCACGTTCACTGTGCCCAGACCCGTGCTGGAGGAGGGTTTGAGAGCGGCACTATCTGTTCTTCTCCCTGCGCTCTGGAGCACGAGTGTGACGCGTGTCTGTGTGTGTGTGATTGTGTGAGTGAGTGTGAGAGTGTGTGACGCGTGTCTGTGTGTGTGTGTGTGCAGGCGATGCGTTCCTGTGGACGGTGTGTGTGAGTCAGCTGAGCATCTACTCTCTCCTGGGACAGCAGCGGTCTCTCAGCGTGCTCGAGCCGGTGGGCTGCACCTCCACGCTGGCGCTCACCGCTCCCAAACTGCAGCCCGACAGCAGAGACGCCTTCATCATGTGTCTGCATGTGGATCTGCAGCCGGTGCACCTCAAATGCTCCAACCCTCAGGTACTGCTGCGTTTCCCATCAGCCCACTGCATTCTCTAAATAAATACAGAAATATGCATGTATATATATACATCTGTATTAGAGACTGAATCCAGCCGTCTGATATATGTTTGAATGTTGTTATTGGTTAATATATATGACCCGTGCTGGCAGAATGATTGTGAATGCACACGGGCTAATTTTGAGCTACACGCAAAAAAAGCTGTATTTTAGTTGTATTTGAGGTCTTCACAAAAATGAGTTCATTAAGCCCTCGTCTAGTGATGCCAATGCTCCAAATAGTAATTAAACATCTAAAATGATCTTTATTTGTATGTTTTCTGAGAGGAGTAGCTTTTCTCCGCTCGCTTCTCACGCTGACTGTCATCCGAAGCGCCCGATCCCGATAAATATACACAGAATTACAGTATTTAAGTGTTCACGCAAACATAATCTGCTATATCTTAAGTGAACGTTTGGGGAAAAACATCGGCTGTTTAACATTATGTTAGATCCGTGCATTACAGTAGGTATTAATATATAGGCCTTCTGTCTCATTAATGTTAATCTAACAATAAAAGAAGAGAGAATCACTCGCTGCTCTTGACTGAACTGCTTCTGTAGTTTTAATAATCAATTTAATTGTAATGAACACACTAAATTGTTTTTTGCATTTGATTTGTTTTTCTTACTTGAATGCTTTTGTTTAGATGTACAATTAAAAAGGTAATGCATTATTTGTTTCTCTGTTATATTTGTATACTGATTTGTTGCATCTGTTCTAATTTATAATAACAGATAAAATAAAAAATAGCTATATTGTGATTATCAATACAGTAATTATTATTAAGAAAAGAACTGGAGGAAAAGATGCAGCGTTGCTGGGTGATTTTGCTTTGGAACCTCAGAAAACTTTAACTCGATTTTTCTCAAAACTGACTTTGCTATAGACTTCAAACAGGTGTAGCTCAGTCATTTTTCACCCGATTGAAGGTGTTTTAATGGAGAGTGTCAAAATAAAAGCATATCTTTTTTTTTTTAATATCAGTCAATTCTGTGGAATCATTGCACTGATTCAATCCATTGTTCATACCAGTGACAGATTCACAGCTTTGATACAGGGCTCAGCAATAATGATTTACTTTCTGTGTTTTCTATAAGTACTGTATATTTTATTTAATAATAAAAGAATTGGATGTACAGGATTAATGAATGTAAGCGTTCAGTGCAGTGACCCGAGGCCGTCCTCACCGTCGAATCCTGTCCTGAGGCAGTGTTTAGTGTCACTCGCTTCACCGATTCACTCGATCCTCTCTGGAAACATGAGACCCAGACTGTTTGTTCTGCTCTCGGATGGAGCATCTCGTTGTTTGGGTCCGTGTGAAATGAATGTTGACGTATCTGAGCGCAGATCTGTGAGCGCTGCTGATTGCTGCGAGCCGATTGGCTGCCGCTCTCTCCGTGCCGACAGCTGTGAGCGGAATGTGAAACGCGTGATAAATAATAGCTGCACAAAACAAACTGCAGAATCAGAAGCAGAACTGCAGCGAGACGAAGGAAAACCAGCAGGAGGAAAAAATGATTCGCTCGTTTGTGATTTTGTGGAGATACTGAATCTGTTCGGTTACCATGACTCACGGACGTGTCCTGCTCAGGCTCTGGGTCAGGATACAAAACTGGTGGGTTTCTGTGTAAAAACATGTGAAGTAAAGACTGAAATGATGATGACAGGATAGAGAAAGACAGAGACCATCAGCGCTGTCACCAGCTTCAGGTGGATCCTGAGAGAAGATCATCACTGCTGTAGATGATGTTCTGATGGTCTGCAGGCGGGTGTGTGAGTGTGTGCGAGTGTGTGTGTGTGTGTGTGTGTCTGTGTGTGTGTGTGTGTGTG
>NW_015632484.1:57524-63102 GCF_001515625.1 Sinocyclocheilus rhinocerous
TGTATTGTGCACTTTTTTCATTTAAAAGTACTGCTATATGAACAAAAGTAAAATAACATTTGGTTTGCAAACACTTTCAACAAATAAGGTGCTTTTTTTTCAGCAGTATTCCTTTTACATAGTAGCACTTAAAATATTTCTTGTAAATCTCAACTTATAACATTAATGTAATCAAATTAAACATAAAACCAAAGCTATTTGCCACTGCCAGGGCATTAACATTTTTATAGAAAATATTTTATAGCTTGTTATAGAAAAACAAGTTATGCTCAGAGTCCAGAGCCTCGATCATAACATTATAACAGGCTCCTTAGAGACCTGCACGATCACGGGACCCAACGCAGCAGAGTGCAGCGCGGGACAGCACTTGATGGGCGAGTAGAGACTCCTGTGTGCGGGATGCGGAGGTGTACTCACACTAGGCAATCTTAACCGTGCCCGTGCGCTTGCGCGTTTGACCCCCAAAGCCCGGTTCGTTTGACTAGTGCGATCGCTCCGTGCCGCGCTCGGTTGGAAGAGGTGGGCCAGAGTGCGGTTCAGTTATATATAGATCAGTGTGAGCGCTAACCGAACTTCTGACACGTGCAGCATGATTGCATAAACATTTCTGAGCAGCAAGAGTGATAGATCTGTAAAGCAATATATTGTGAGAGGGCCGTGTGTCACCACGTCCCAAACGACTCAAAATAATAAACCACAAAGTTAACAAAACGATGCACTCCACTGTGCTGAGCGAGAGCGCTTCTCTGCTGTCTTCACGTGCTATTCGGAAACTTCTGTTTTCCCACTTAAGTCATGAGCGCTTGATGTGAGCGCTGCTGCAGTCTTAGACCCTCCCCAAAGGCTCTCATTGGTTGAGACGCGTGATGACGCTCATCCCAAGCCAGTATGTGTTTGGGAGCAGAGTGAAGCGTGTAGGTCAGTGAGGCGGCTCTGTGCAGTGCGGTGCAGTGTTTTCACTCAGAGCTTGTGTGTGTTGTAGGCCTGCTGAGCGCTGGCTCTATGACGGAGTGATTCTGCAGTGCAAGGAGACGCCTGCGGTGAGACCCTGCAGCTCCGGAGCGCTCGCACCGTTGATCTAGAAACGCTTGCTCGCACGCCGCTGCTCTCTGTCCCGCTCCACAGGAACCCAGATCTCAGGCTCTCTTCCAAAGTCTAGATCCAAAAACACGCTGCCTCTGAGAGACCAATCCCATCATGCACTTCTGGTTCCATTAGCATGAACAAGGAATTTAAAAACTTTGAAGATGATTTAAAAATTGATTTAAAATGAATTTAAGACAGTTAAAAATAGAAAATGATAATACATACATAAAATACAGCTTAGACCCTCCCCAAAGGCTCTCATTGGTTGAGACGCGTGATGACGCTCATCCCAAGCCAGTACTGATCAACATCCCACCCCTCCTTCAGAGCCAGTGAGCAACGGACTTTCATAATAATAAAAAACTGCGTTAATGCGCGATAAAATAATTGTCAGCATTAATCAATTAATGGCTTAACGTGATAATAACGCGTTAACTTGCCCAGCCCTAATATATTTATTTATTTATTTTTTTTATTTATTTTTTTTTTATTCACACACAGACATAAAATTTTTTTGGAAATATTTACAAATATATAAAAGTATCTGCTTTACTAATATTTTTTAAATCAATATAAATACATTGGTAAAATGTTTACCCAGTCATGAAAAGGACATTGTGTAATTGCGTAAGCTTTAATGGAGTAAAAAATGTTTTCTGAAACTTAGGAAACAAGATGTTTAGAGTCGGGATGAATCAACATGAACTCAGAAATGACTCACTGCTTCAATAAACTTTCTCTTGTTGTTTCATGAGAATATAATAATTTGCCTGTGTAACGGGAGAGTGTGTGACGTATGTGTTTCAGGGGGATTCGGCGCACATCGAGGACCCTGCGTCCGGTGAGACCATGACTCTGGAGCAGAAGACCTGCAGCATCAGCAGCGCCAGCGGAAAACTCAGCATCTGGATGCAGTGGATGCTGCCTAAACGCTCACACACACACACACACACTCTCTCTCACACACACACACACACTCACACACACACTCTGTCCCACACACACAGACACACACACTCTCTCACACACTCTCTCACACACACTCTCTCTCTCTCTCACACACATACACACTCACACACACGCTCACACTCACACACATGCTCACACACACACACACACACACACACTCTCTCTCTCTCACACACTTATCAAGATTGCTCTTTTTCAGAAGGGGCTTAACAACTGCAGTAAAAACCAGTCAGTTCAAACCTGTCAGTTCATCACTATAATATCAAATGGTTTTTATTAAAGGAGTTCAAACTGTTAAATTCAATCACTATATATTTTAAAATGAAATAAGCACTCAAATAAAAATTTACATTTGAGTTATATACAAACATTTAAATGATACATAAGGCAATAAAAGTTGTCTTTTCCAATTCATTGTTTAAATTTAAAGCCATTAATGCTGGCTGTAATAACTGGTTTTGTTCACTCATGAACTGAACAGCACAGGATAAAAGATCAATCTTGTGATTGGTTCGTTAAAGTGAACATCGATTAATTATTTTAAACCCAGCCCTACTCACTAGGTTTTTTATATGAGAGCCTTGATGAGTGAGACGCTGCAGTCGTTCGATTGTTCCTGGTGTTGGACAGAGAGTGTGTGTGTGTGTGTGTTCTCTCATGTTCAGTCCTGTGGTGAATTCTCTTCTCTCTGCTCCCAGAATCCTTTTCACCAGCTTCCAATCAAACCGCAAGCCAATCAGAGCTCTGAACTGACTTTTCACCTCTGTGTTTGTGTTGTCCTCTTGTGTGTGTGCAGTGCTGAAGAGAGCCCGTGTGGTGGGGTCGTCCTCTCTTGCACTGAAAAGCTGAACAGACGCACGGTTCTGCTGCGGCAGCTCAGCAAGCAGGAGCCTTACAGCCATTTCAGCTTCTTTCCACCTGTAAGAGCCGCTGCCTCTGTTTGTACACAAACGCTGCTTCTGCAGATCTCAGACTCTGGCTGCCAGCAACACTGTGCTCATCCGCATTCATTAGTGCAGTTCAAAGCCGATCAGAGCAGCTCTTGATGTTGATCGAGTATTCTGAGTAAAGCCGCTGTTCAGGGCATTTAGCTCCGCCCACAGATTCTACAGCGCTGCCTGTTTAGCCCCGCCTACCGATTCTACAGCGCTGCCTGTTTAGCCCCGCCTACCGATTCTACAGCGCTGCCTGTTTAGCCCCGCCTACCGATTCTACAGCGCTGCCTGTTTAGCCCCGCCTACCGATTCTACAGCGCTGCCTGTTTAGCCCCTCCCACCGATTCTACAGCGCTGCCTGTTTAGCCCCGCCCACCGATTCTATCATGTAATGTAAATAACAAGAGAGGTGCCAAGCTGTGGAAAAACAGTGTTTGCGTTGCCTTCCTTCTGATCCCAAGAAAGAGTGGATGAACTTATTTTTAATGAAGTTCCAGACCGCATCAGTAAGAACTCGGTCCTTTGTTCACTTCATTTTAGCGCGGATTCATTTACAAACAAGGCACAATTCGACGCGGGATTTTCAGAAAGATTAAAGCTAAAAGACGATGCTGTGCGACTATATTGGATCCGACGGTAATGTTGCAACACAAGTGTGAGTAACTGTTTTCATTACGTGGTCACTATTGCTTTGTTTATTATTACAGATCGTTTAATATGTATTGAGTTATGACCTAAATCACAGCAGCGTCCATCTGTGAGGAATGTATGCTGGCAAACATACACAACTATTAGCCAATCACAGCAGTGGGCGTTTACTTCCGAGTCTACAATCCTCCACGCCTATTCAAACAGTGTTCTGATGAGGGGGTTAAAAACAGGACAGAAAATAGACTATTACTTCTAAATTATTTTTTTAATGTAAAAATCATGATAACCTTAAAAGTGGACCTCGGAGAACAGTACAAAATAAAAAAACAGAGGCAGTTCATGACCCCTTTAATTAAAACAAACAAACAAAATTAGTTTGCCACATACATCATCAAGGTTGTCTCATTTAAGGAAAGTAATCACTACATTACAAACTAAGAATGAAATTACTGGAATTTACAAAATAACAGTCAATTTGATAATGGTTACTGTTCTTAAATAAGATAATAGCGATGGCACATGCAGCTGACAAATGCAACCTCTGAAGGGCGCAGCCTTCGAAATGAGACAGCTCTCGACTCATGAACTCCAGAAACACTGCTACAAACACGCAGATGAATGACGTTTGCTGCGTTTATATAATCAGCTGAAGCGAGCGTTGCTGGCAGCGGCCGCAGTCGTGGCGTTACTAGGGACTTTAAGCAACAGCCACTGATGGAACGGCAACGGCATTCTGACGTCATCTTGACTTTAACTGCTACTGTAACCGTCTACTACGGGAGAATATCATCAGTATGCAATTCTACCATTAGTCTTTTATTTAATCTGTGTTGATATGTTTCAAAATGACATTTTAACGATTTTTCCTTTTGTACAAAGGTATTTCTGCTGTTAGTAACAACATCTCAGGCAGCACTGAGACTAGAGATGATGTGAAGCAAACAATTTAAGTATTGCCTAAACATCTTCATAATTCTTCAGTAAATGACTGAATACCGTGTTGCGCCGTGTTGTTTACGGTTGCTTAGTGATTTTTACGTTCTCTGCTATGGCGGTGTAACAGCTTACCTCCGGTCATCGTAGCCGTTCCATTCGCAGCTGTTGCTTAAGTTGCTACTGATGCCTGCTGCGGTGGCGTCTCTGTCCGATCACGAGCGTGTTTGATTACGCGGCTGTTTTCCTGCTGCTTTGAGTTTGTGTGATTGTAGCGAGCGTCGATCGCTCTAGCCTGACCTCTGACCTCTGACAGACGGCGGCGAAGGCTCTGGAGGTCTCTCACCAGTAGCACGGGTTACTGTCGCTGACGTACACGCAGGCCGTGACGAGGAACGTGCGGCACAAGCTGACGGCGCGCTCGTCTCAGTGGCTGTGCGAGGACGGGCCGGACGCAGTGCCGCAGCTCCTGCACGAGATCCTGCTCACGCCGCAGCCCTTCGACCTGGGGCTGTCCTGCCCTCTGCTGGCCACCGTGGCGCGCGTCTTCCAGGTGTGTCCTCCGCCGCCGCAGCTGCGCTCCCCGATCCCAGAGCAGCCCACGAGAGCACACTCACTGTCCTCCAGCAGCCTGCCGCTCGTCTACCTCAACACCAGCGTGATCCGCGTCTTCTGCCCCCTGCAGGACACACAGAGCAGCACACGTGGGCACGCACCCTCGCTGCAGCGCTTACACACTGATGATGATGAGGAGGAGGGTGATGATGATGGTGTGTGTGTGTTCAGATTCACAGCTCATGCACAGGAAGAAAGACACGGTTGTGCTGAAGATTGGATCGGTGAGCGTCGCTCCTCAGGCCGACAATCCACTGCCGCGCTCAGTCCTGCGCAAAGACATCTACCAGTGAGTGTGTCTGTGTGTCTGTGTGTGTGTGTGTGTGTGTGCGAGTGTGTGTGTGTGAGAGAGAGAGAGAGAGTGTGTGTGTGTGTGTGTGTGTGTGTGT
>NW_015632484.1:67123-68564 GCF_001515625.1 Sinocyclocheilus rhinocerous
CTCTGATGCTATTCTGAGATGCTCCCAATGTGAGAATCACAACCACAACACTTACATCCACACTCTCTCTCTCAAACACACACACACACACACACACACACACACACACTAACACCTCCCGTGTGTTTTGCTGTTATTCCTCTCGTGATGTGTTTGATCCTGATTCCATTTCATTCAGAGGAACGAGTTAAACTACATGAAAATGTTCATTGACAGGACTAATTATCTTTTGAATTCTAGTATATTTATTCAAGAGGAAAGCGCATAGAGCATCTGCTGAAGTATTTCTCAGCTGGGTGGAAGTTGAATTGAGTGGGTTGGTCATTGGTTAGCTCAGGTTAATTATTTGCATACTTTAATGGCAAACAAAACCCATCGTCACTGTCTCTCACATGATATAATGAATGTAAATATAATCATTTAATAAGAATTGTTGATAGGGATGTTCATTTCAGTTATTTTTCCTAATCGACAACCGACGCTCATTAACCGATTGTTAACCGTTAACCGACAAGATTATTTTAAATTAGAATTGAATTAAATTAGAAAGGATAAGTGTCTGTGACCCGTTAAAAAAATACTAACATTTGTTTCCAGGGGATTAATTTTACATTAGCGGCAAACAACAGAACATGAGGATTCACATGGTCATCTTATCACATCACGCACCTGCAGCGCTTCTGCCAGCGGAGAAAAACATAATAATAAAGCTAGGCCATATAACGAATAAATAGGCCTATACGAGAAGCATATACTGAACAAAATTATAAACGCAACACTTTTGTTTTTGCCCCCATTTTTCATGAGCTGAACTCAAAGATCTAAGACTTTTTCTATGTACACAAAAGGCCTATTTCTCTCAAATATTGTTCACAAATCTGTCTAAAGGCGTGTTAGTGAGCACTTCTCCTTTGCCAAGATAATCCATCCACCTCACAGGTGTGGCACATCAAGATGCTGATTAGACAGCATGATAATTGCACAGGTGTGCCTTAGGCTGGCCACAAGAAAAGGCCACTCTAAAATGTGCAGTTTTACTGTATTGGGGGGGTCCGGGGGGTCCGAAAACCAGTCAGTATCTGGTGTGACCACCATTTGCCTCACGCAGTGCAAAACATTTCCTTCACATAGAGTTGATCAGGTTGTTGATTGTGGCCTGTGGAATGTTGGTCCACTCCTGATTAATTTTACAATCCTTAACGCGTTAAAATAATTTAACGCAATTAACGCAAAATTACTGAAGCACAATTTCTATTCTAACCCTTTAACCCAATTTTGCTTCTCTGTTTGTGATCAGGTCAATTTAAGCCGCTAAACTCCGAGAAAGTTTTCAGTCCAATGAACCAGTAAGCGAATGCATTCAAACAATCCGTCCAAAACAGCGCTAATATAAAGGAAACCAGGCTGATTACATCAGAGATTGCAGAGAGAACAGAGACTC
>NW_015632484.1:70339-71474 GCF_001515625.1 Sinocyclocheilus rhinocerous
ACGATAATGTTTTGATTTGTCATGTGTATGTTCCTGTGTTTAGTTATTCTGAATGGATCCGTGTACAGTAGTAGTACTGTAGTAGATATGTGCAGTCAGCAGGCGGTTGGTTTAGGTTTTTTTTGGCATCTCCATGTGGTCCTGTTCGGTATCGCAACTTGACTTCTCTAAAATGTAAAAAAGCACAATCATTCATTTATTTAGTAACATATTTTATCTGTCAGTAAGTCTCGTCTCTTTATACCTGACTGTCTGATGTTCATATTTAGCTCCACGTATGTCATAGAGGTGTGCGATATTGACAAAAAATAATTAGTGCTGTCAATCGATTAACAAAATTAACTAATTAATCGCACATTTTTCTGAAATTACACCTAACATTAAAGTTTTAAATTGCAATAATTTCACAAAGCTTTTCAAATAAAAATGTACATATGTTTCTTTCTCCTTAAGCACAATGAAGTCCATTTTGTCATTTCATATAAATTACAGTGATGTGTGCGGACACTTGTACCAGTAACAAATCGTAAAGCAGCATGATAAACTACATCCAGTTTTCTCAAAACATTCAGAGGTGCATGCATATAAATTATATCACCATAGTCCAATACTGATAAAAGCGTACTTTCTACTAAACGTTTTCGAGCAACAAAGGAGAAACATTTTTTTAAACGAAAATAAAAACCAAACGTTGGTCTCAATTTCTTTAAAAGACTATCGATATGAGAACTGTAAGTCAGCTTATCATCGAGCCAGATACCAAGATATTTGTAAGATGCAACCCTTTCAATCTGTGTACCATTTAAAGTTTGAATCATAAAATCATTTAAAGTCCCCCTGTTGTAAAAATGTTATCCTTTAAAACTCATATTTGATCATCAAAATGACATATTTAAATGTTTTTTCTTGTGAAAATAATTTTCTCATGCCTTAAAATAGCTTGAATGTAACTCTACACCCTTGCCTCATTTACTATACGCGGATCTATGAATACGCAAATTAGCCCCGCCTACACTCACACACACCAGCCAGCCATGAGCCAGCGCCTCCTGAACTGTACTGAACTGTAGTAAACGCGATACAATGGCAATGGCAAGTGGAAATATTGGTTTAATTAAGCCATATGTGTTTGAAC
>NW_015632484.1:71754-73194 GCF_001515625.1 Sinocyclocheilus rhinocerous
GATAACCAGTCTCGCTAGTAAAGTTTTGATAGATGAAGACTGCAATCAAGGTAAAGACGATTGCGGTGGCGTACAGGAGTCGTACAGTACAGTGAGCACGCGTGAGTCCGTTATAATAATGCGTGTATGAGCGCTCTTGACGCACTGATCCACATTGTATTTATGCACAGGCACAGACATGTCTGTACATTCACGTTGTTTCCACACACATTCACGATAATGTTTTGATTTGTCATGTGTATGTTCCTGTGTTTAGTTATTCTGAATGGATCCGTGTACAGTAGTAGTACTGTAGTAGATATGTGCAGTCAGCAGGCGGTTGGTTTAGGGTTTTTTTGGCATCTCCATGTGGTCCTGTTCGGTATCGCAACTTGACTTCTCTAAAATGTAAAAAAGCACAATCATTCATTTATTTAGTAACATATTTTATCTGTCAGTAAGTCTCGTCTCTTTATACCTGACTGTCTGATGTTCATATTTAGCTCCACGTATGTCATAGAGGTGTGCGATATTGACAAAAAATAATTAGTGCTGTCAATCGATTAAAAAAATTAACTAATTAATCGCACATTTTTCTGAAATTACACCTAACATTAAAGTTTTAAATTGCAATGATTTCACAAAGCTTTTCAAATAAAAATTTACATATGTTTCTTTCTCCTTAAGCACAATGAAGTCCATTTTGTCATTTCATATAAATTACAGTGATGTGTGCGGACACTTGTACCAGTAACAAATCGTAAAGCAGCATGATAAACTACATCCAGTTTTCTCAAAACATTCAGAGGTGCATGCATATAAATTATATCACCATAGTCCAATACTGATAAAAGCGTACTTTCTACTAAACGTTTTCGAGCAACAAAGGAGAAACATTTTTTTAAACGAAAATAAAAACGTTGGTCTCAATTTTTTAAAAGACTATGGACTGTAAGTCAGCTTATCATCGAGCCAGATACCAAGATATTTGTAAGATGCAACCCTTTCAATCTGTGTACCATTTAAAGTTTGAATCATAAAATCATTTAAAGTCCCCCTGTTGTAAAAGTTGTAAAAATTAAAACTCATATTTGATCATCAAAATGACATATTTAAATGTTTTTTCTTGTGAAAATAATGAAAATAATCCTTAAAATAGCTTGAATGTAACTCTACACCCTTGCCTCATTTACTATACGCGGATCTATGAATACGCAAATTAGCCCCGCCTACACTCACACACACCAGCCAGCCATGAGCCAGCGCCTCCTGAACTGTACTGAACTGTAGTAAACGCGATGCAATGGCAAGTGGACATATTGGTTTAATTAAGCCATATGTGTTTGAACCAGAAATAAGCTGGTATGCTCAACGTAAGCAAGGAGACTGATGGCTAACTTCGTGAGGTAACATTATCTGTTTGCGCTGGTTCGTACACGGATAATGACTGATAAAACTGTT
>NW_015632484.1:74226-75783 GCF_001515625.1 Sinocyclocheilus rhinocerous
TCCAAAACAGCGCTAATATAAAGGAAACCAGGCTGATTACATAAGAGATTGCGGAGAGAACAGAGACTCGCGTTGCGTTTTCAGTGAATTATTCATTCCAGTGTGTTTCGCTTTTAAACACGAGCTCTGTCATATTCTGTGATTGTCTCTGAAGAGCCCGAGCCCTCACATGTCGTGCTGTGTGAAGTACAGACTGAACGGATTGTCAACACATCCCACCGCTGTATGGCCAGATGAGACGCAAACTACGGTTTCTCGACTGGATAACCAGTCTCGCTAGTAAAGTTTTGATGGATGAAGACTGCAATCAAGGTAAAGACGATTGCGGTGGCGTACAGGAGTCGTACAGTACAGTGAGCACGCGTGAGTCCGTTATAATAATGCGTGTATGAGCGCTCTTGACGCACTGATCCACATTGTATTTATGCACAGGCACAGACATTTCTGTACATTCACGTTGTTTCCACACACATTCACGATAATGTTTTGATTTGTCATGTGTATGTTCCTGTGTTTAGTTATTCTGAATGGATCCGTGTACAGTAGTAGTACTGTAGTAGATATGTGCAGTCAGCAGGCGGTTGGTTTAGGGTTTTTTTGGCATCTCCATGTGGTCCTGTTCGGTATCGCAACTTGACTTCTCTAAAATGTAAAAAAGCACAATCATTCATTTATTTAGTAACATATTTTATCTGTCAGTAAGTCTCGTCTCTTTATACCTGACTGTCTGATGTTCATATTTAGCTCCACGTATGTCATAGAGGTGTGCGATATTGACAAAAAATAATTAGTGCTGTCAATCGATTAAAAAAATTAACTAATTAATCGCACATTTTTCTGAAATTACACCTAACATTAAAGTTTTAAATTGCAATAATTTCACAAAGCTTTTCAAATAAAAATGTACATATGTTTCTTTCTCCTTAAGCACAATGAAGTCCATTTTGTCATTTCATATAAATTACAGTGATGTGTGCGGACACTTGTACCAGTAACAAATCGTAAAGCAGCATGATAAACTACATCCAGTTTTCTCAAAACATTCAGAGGTGCATGCATATAAATTATATCACCATAGTCCAATACTGATAAAAGCGTACTTTCTACTAAACGTTTTCGAGCAACAAAGGAGAAACATTTTTTTAAACGAAAATAAAAACGTTGGTCTCAATTTTTTAAAAGACTATGGACTGTAAGTCAGCTTATCATCGAGCCAGATACCAAGATATTTGTAAGATGCAACCCTTTCAATCTGTGTACCATTTAAAGTTTGAATCATAAAATCATTTAAAGTCCCCCTGTTGTAAAAATGTTATCCTTTAAAACTCATATTTGATCATCAAAATGACATATTTAAATGTTTTTTCTTGTGAAAATAATTTTCTCATGCCTTAAAATAGCTTGAATGTAACTCTACACCCTTGCCTCATTTACTATACGCGGATCTATGAATACGCAAATTAGCCCCGCCTACACTCACACACACCAGCCAGCCATGAGCCAGCGCCTCCTGAACTGTACTGAACTGTAGTAAACGCGATGCAATGGCAAGTGGAC
>NW_015632484.1:75871-76229 GCF_001515625.1 Sinocyclocheilus rhinocerous
CTGGTATGCTCAACGTAAGCAAGGAGACTGATGGCTAACTTCGTGAGGTAACATTATCTGTTTGCGCTGGTTCGTACACGGATAATGACTGATAAAACTGTTTTTACTAGCGGACGACTACAGTGGATACTGTAACATTCGTTAAATTTACTTACTTGACGATGTTGTGTCCTCAAAATGCCTTGAAGACTCAAACGCAGCCAAGCTTGTGATTCCAAATCGCGCCGGCGATCATACACGCGTGACGTGTGGATGTCAATGCTGGAGGGTGCGTCTGACTCCGGGCTACTTTTACACTGCTGCCGCGGGTTATTATTCAAGTTAGCGGTTCTAAATACAAATAAATAAGCACTAACAG
>NW_015632484.1:76453-77096 GCF_001515625.1 Sinocyclocheilus rhinocerous
CGATTGGTTATTGAGTTTTGTGACGTAGCAAAACAAAGGCTGTTTCAAACCGCGTTTCTTTGACTGCCTTTGGGAAACTACAGTTTTAAGGAGAAAATACTCAGCAATGGTGTTGATAAATGGATTGGCACATGGTTTGTCTAAAAACATATTAAAAATACCACATAGACAAGTAAACAACATAAAAAACTTGATTTTCACCGCAGGGGGACTTTAATGATAATCTGGATCGTGTAAAAATCATGTATTTAGTTTTTTTAGCATTCAACACTAATTTTAAGTTACCAAGAGAAGTCTGAAATGAATTAAAAGCATTCTGTAAAGAGTCCATTGCCACTTTTAAAGATGGAGCCATAGTGTAGATCAGGGGTTTTCAACCTGTCAAGGGGGGCGTGAGCATCAGTTAATTCAGAGACATTCCCTTGAGGATTTATGAATATGAGTTAGCAAATCTTTAGCCATCCACTAGGGGGCAATCTGACTCCCACTGCTAGTCGACAGTTAGAGCAGAGTTGGTTCGAGTATCAGTCACGCTTATTGACAGTGTAAGATGATTTACGATTAGCCGTGTCGGAAATCCAACCACGGATTGGCATGTTGTTATCTCAGAAACAGGCTCAGCCATCACATTGAATCAGGTAAA
>NW_015632484.1:77232-82197 GCF_001515625.1 Sinocyclocheilus rhinocerous
TCATATCGATCACAAGTGCAGTATGGAGTACCTCATGGACCGCATAAAAATCATGTATTAAGTTTTTTTAGCATTCAACACTAATTTTAAGTTACCAAGAGAAATCTGAAATGAATTAAACGCATTCTGTAAAGAGTCCATTGCCACTTTATAGATGGAGCCATAGTGTAGATGATAGTATCATCTGCATAAAATTCTAATTTGCTGGCTCAACTCCTTTACCAAGTTAATTTATATAGATAGAAAATAAAATTGGCCCCAAAATTGATCCTTGAGGAACACCTGTCTTCACTATTAAAGGAGCAGAAACATAATTATCTATGGACACACATTGAGTCCTTCCAGTCAAATAATTAGAGAACCACTTCAACACTATATCACTAAAACCTACACATTTAAGCCTTTGCAACAAAAGATCATGATTGATCAAGATCAAATGCTTTCGATAAATCAATAAAGAGTGCAGCACATGATTTTTTTTATCATCCAATGCAGTTATTATATCATTAGTGACTGACATTGCAGCAGTACTATGTCCTTGTCTAAAACTTGATTTTGCCATAAAATATATACATTTTCTGCCCCCATATCTTGAATTTTGTGATCATTCTAAATATATTTTAATAGACTGAATCATGCAGTGAAAGAACGAAGTCTAAATGTGCACTAGTCTAGACTTCACGTAATGTATGCGTGCACTCTGTGTTTTGTTTGGTTTTTGCAGAATACTTGATCATTTCAAATCGCACAAATCGAAACAACAATTACGATATTATCGCAGACGATATGTGAGCCTGGAGCACAAAAGCAGTCTTAAGCCGCTGGGGTATATTTGTAGCAATAGCCAAAAATACATTGTATGGGTCAACTGTCTAAGTCTCGTCTCTTTATACCTAACCTTCTGATGTTCATATTTAGCTCCGTGTTTGTCATAAAATATATCAAAATCATAGTTTTTGTTTGGGAGCTCCCTCTGTTTCTCTGACTGAAAATATAACTGTGTATTAGGACTGGAGAGTATACCCAGGTCGTATTTCTGATGGAAAAATGATAGAAATTATCATTCTTTCTAAATGTGATGTATACTGACAACAAATAAACAGAAACAGACGCGACTGAATACCTGTGTGTCCTCTTTCTTGTGAAATAACGGTAAATACCACTTTATTTCTGTGTGACTAATTTTCAATCCTGACAGATTAATTCATTATGATCAATGTAACACTAACTATTGTAAAACTAGTAAACCATTGATGCTTTTGGATTTAAATCTTTTCAGTAAACAACAAACAATGCAAACAAACGGCCGCTTTTATCATGTTCGTTTTGTGAGTTTTGTGATTGCAGTGATTTATTTCCAATTAGTTTTCTGATAAATCTTCTCTTTGTTGGTGAAATGCTGGAAATGCTGGGCATTGTTCCAGAGAGGCGTGTAAAGGGCGGGTTTTAGTCCCGACGGTGGAAACGCAGCATGAAATTTTGGGCTCGGTGCTACAGGTGTGAGGCTATTAGCCCCACCCAGCCCGTTGAAAGCACTGGCTCACACTGGCCCAATAGTGGGAAAGCGGCTAATAACTTTATTTATCGTGCACTTTTGGCTTTACAATATTCAGCAATATTAGAAATGGCATAATTCTATTCTTATATTCTATTTTCTATTCATAATATATTTCACAATATTACTGTTTTGCTGTATTTTTGATCACATAAAGGCAGCCTTACAAAACATAAGAGACTTAAAAAAAATTTTTTTTAAATCTTACAGCCTGTTTATTTATTTTAACCTTTATGTAACCAGGAAACTGGCCAAGAAAGGCAGCAAATTAACATATACACAACCAATTAATAATAAAACAACAACATATCTAATTGAACAACATAAACCATCAAAATGCAATTTTTTTATTTTTTAAGATGGTCTATTGTGATACAAGGTGTTTCAAGAAGTGTCCTTTTTTTATGAGAGATTATTTGAAATCCAGTCATCACATGGGTTTCAGAGGTTAATGATAATCATGGGTGATTGAATGGAAAAGCAGACATAGTAGTCATAGAAATAGAGGTCTTATTAGTTTCTAGTGATCTAATGAAGGCAGTGTCTCACTCACAGGTTTGATCCCTGCTGAGCTTCAGCAGCTGTGGAAAGAGACTGCAGATGCACGGCAGGAGGAGAAGAGTAGAGGAGACAAATCCCCCTCTCCTCCCAAAACTCAGATGCTCAACCACCACTCCAGCACTAACGGACACCATGTGCACCGGCCCAGCCGGAGAGACAGGTACTTATCATTAAACTTTTTTTTTTGTCTTGAGCAAATATTTTATTGCATTCAAGCATGTGCTGTTTATTTAGATTTAGCCAGAAATCATGTGTTTGTTGTTCTTAAGAATACTGTGTTAATATTTCCACTTGATGCTCTCTCGCTCCAAATGTTAAAATTGAGTGCTGAGTAGTGAATAAACAACAGGAAACTGGAGCACTTTGGTAGCAGGTTAATTAACTCACCAAACGCATCCTATGTGAGATTAATCAGATATGTACACAACATAAACATATTACAACATGCATCTGCACAAAAAAAATGCAAATTTGCAGCAGTACTATGTCCTTGTCTAAAACTTGATTTTGACATAAAATATATACATTTTCTGCCCCCATATCTTGAATTTTGTGATCATTCTAAATATATTTTAATAGACTGAATCATGCAGTGATAGAAAGAAGTCTAAATGTGCACTAGTCTAGACTTCACGTAATGTATGCGTGCACTCTGTAGGGGTGTTTTGAATGGTTTTCTCAATATTTAGATTTTTTTGCACCCTCAGATTCCAGATTTTCAAATAGTTGTATCTCAGCCAAATATTGTCCTATCCTAACAAACCATACATCAATGGAAAGATTATTTATTCAGCTTTCAGATGATGCATAAATCTCAATTTCGAAAAATTGACACTTATATCGCACACCCCTAGTATGTCATAAAACATACTTTCTTTTGTGTAATAACGGTAAATACCACTTTATTTCCGTGTGACTAATTTTCAATCCTGACAGATTAATTCATTATGATCAATGTAACACTAACTATTGTAAAACTAGTAAACCATTGATGCTTTTGGATTTAAATCTTTTCAGTAAACAACAAACAATGCAAACAAACGGCCGCTTTTATCATGTTCGTTTTGTGATCGCGCTAGTTGCAGTGATTTATTTCCAATTAGTTTTCTGATAAATCTTCTCTTTGTTGGTGAAATGCTGGGGTTGCATGACGTTGTTTTGGAGAGGCGTGTAAAGGGCAGGTTTTAGTGAAGCCCTTCTGGCCCGACGGTGGAAAAGTGGCTACTGTGTACTTACTCGTTAAGATTAATTAGTATATGTTGATGTGGCTGTACTTGGTTTATGTCATCTTGTTTTTGTTTTTTAATGAAAGTCTATTTCTTTCTTAACTGTTTCTTTCTTAATTCTTTCTAAACCTCCAAATATTACAACAAAGTATGAAGATGAGACCTAAACACTAGTCTATAGATTAATTTGTGTTATATAACAGACAGATAAATGCATTACTATTAACGTATTACTGAAGAATCTAAATGTCTGCTTGTTTACCTGGAAATCAGTGAAATATGTTGTGTAACGTTCACTGAGAGCAGAAACTTAAAAACCAGAAAACTGAGCTGAACAAATGACAGGAAGGACAACACAACAGCAATAACAGTATATTAATATACAGACGCAGTCAACAGTTTTGGCACAAATGTAACGCCATACTGATCAGTTTAACAGTGAGCTGTTCAGATCAGTAGTGAGCCGAGTCTCTTGTGCGCTGAGCGTTTGGGTCTCACTGCGCTTCATTACAGAGACACTGCTCATCTGAACATGATTCACACCGGAGGTCAAAGGTCAGCGTCTGCCTCAGTGTTCAGTCAGATAGTGATCCGTCTCCCTCTGCTGAGCACATGGCTGGGTTCGTCGTGGGTTTACAGGCTGTTTGTGACATATAAACTCGGCGGGAGATAAATGACCAGAGCAATTAAGATGTTGAAATGCGAGTTCAAACACGGTGAGTTCCCACAGCGCGCTCACAGACGTGCGGCGAGTTACGGCTCTCAGAGGCCATGATGATGATGATGATGATGATGTGTGTATGAGGATATTAAAGTCTTATCAGGCTGATGGAGAGCAGGCGTGTGGCGTGTGTTTGGCCTGCAGGAAGGGCTGCGCGTCACACCCGAACACGCTCAGCTCACCATCCAGCCTTTCATTTCCTCCTCAACGCCACTAATTACACTCATTTTAGCTTAAATTAAATGCAATCGAATTTGACTGTGGCAGTAAATCTCGCGGTGCCGTTACCCAGAATTCTCAGAGCACAGGGCCATTTAGCGGCGACCGCGAGTCATGATGTCACTGGACGCGGCGTGAGAAACACACGCAGACAGCCGCTGGATCTCATGGAAACACAATGAGAAATTATATTTAGCATAACGATAATGAAGCCTGTTTTTAGGGCTTCAGCCAGAAATCATCCTTCTGTTAGTCTTCTTTTAGTCTCGCTTGTGTCCTTCAGACCTGTGTGACTGACTCTCCTCTGTGGAACATGAAAGAAGATATTTTGAGAAATGTATTGTAAATGTAATGGTTTTTTTTGTGTGCGTCCATGAAATGAAAGTCAAAATATCAGAAGAAAGATAGTCATACAGGATTGGAACGAGTGCAGTAAATGACAGAATGATCATTTTCATGATAATACAGCACTCATGCAGCAGACGTGTGTGTGTGTGTGTGAGTGAGTGAGTCAGTGTGAGTGTGTGTGTGTGTGAGTATGTGTGTGTATGAGAGTGAGTGCGTGTGTGTGTGGGAGTGTGAGCGTGTGTGTGTGGGAGTGTGAGCGTGTGTGTGTGTGAGAGAGTGAGTGTGTGTGTGCGAGTGAGTGAGTGAGTGAGTGAGTGTGTGTGTGTGTGTGTGTG
>NW_015632484.1:82209-94166 GCF_001515625.1 Sinocyclocheilus rhinocerous
GTGAGTGAGTGAGTGAGTGAGTGAGTGCGTGTGTGTGTGTGTGTGTGTTGATAGCTGATCATGTGGTTTGTGATCTCGTCTGGTGTTCAGCTTGAGCTCCTGTGATACTGTGAATGTGATCGATCGCTGTCACCATGGAAACAGCGATCAGTGTTGATGTGAGCGTGTCGTGAAGATGTTTATGAACGCTGGTGAGAAACATCAGATCTCCTCTAGCGCTCAGCACATCTGGAGGCATTTAGACTCGCAGGCCATGTTTAAAGCAGCAGAGCAGCGGGCCAGTGCAAATAAACACATCACAACATCACACACACACACGCAGGATCTGATTCCCCACATTCAGTGTGTCTGGTGAGAGATATGACAGTAATGTGTGTAAGAGCGTGTGTGTGTGTCCCTCATCAGAGAAAGACATCAGCTACTATATTACACAGTGTGTGTGAGTGTGAGTGAGTTTGTGTGTGTGTGTGTGTGTGTGTGTGTGTGTGTGTGTGTTACTGTCCTGCTGCATCCAGTTTAAAAAAGTGCACTTCCATAATGTACTTAAAGTGCTCTATTATCACGCACTAATTTTGTACTTAATATACTAAAAACTATTCTTTAGTACTTCTTAAGATAAACTTAAGATCATCTAAGTGTACTCAACTGTGCTATTTTGGGACACCGTGAATATGAACTAAAATGTGCTTTTAACATACTATCTCTGTAATTAAAAAATGTATTTAGTAACCACTTGTAGTACACTTGAGTGTACTAGTGTATGAAAGATGGGTTCAAGTGTACGACAAGTGGTGACTAAATAATTTTTTAAAATACAGAGATAGTATTTTGGGAAATAAATAATAATAAGAGTAAGAGTAAATAATAAGAGTAAGATTTTGGGGGAAATGTAGCTGAAATAAGGCCATAAAACCCATACTGAATAGTTCTGAATAAGACTTTTGAATAATCAGTCTTGTAGGCTAGAAAATCATTCTGCTTACTCATTCACAGAAAACGATATATTGATTTAAATTTTGTAAGACATGTTTTGTGATAGACCAGCTTTATGCGAGGGAGTGGCCATGGCCATGAATATTTAGTGATTCACACCTGAGAGACAAAGGGCCCCTCCCCTAATGGCCCATCAGTGAGTCATGTGACTGTGAGGCAGGTAACAAAGAATGTGAGGAGATTGAAAAAATGGGTCTTTAAATTATTTGTATTTTATTTACAGCACAGTATAATCAAAACATAGATAATGAAGGTCAAAGACACACTATTGTGCACACTGATCTAACCACAGAGATGTGAACAAACTTTGAGTCATTCCTGAAAACAGATTCTGTTCAACAAGTGAAACAAGTAAACCATACCTGATATGTAAGTGTTTGCTGCTTCTTTCCATGGATTCAAGAAAAAAACATCATCAGTAGTTTTACAAAAGCACAAAGTTTTGTTGTTATTGTGAGTTCACACAAATATAAATAGATACTTAACGGTTTTGAATGATATATAACACTTATTTGTGTGACCAAAATCAACAGTGTTTTTAGTGTCTTTCGCACTGATCTTAAAAATAGTGAGCTGGTCGCGCCGGTGTTGGGCCCCAGGGAGTTAAAAGCACATTTTAGTTCATATTCACGGTGTCCCAAAATAGCACAGTTGAGTACACTTAGATGATCTTAAGTGAACTCTCTCACTCTCTCTCAGACGGGCGCTGAATCTGGGCGTTCTGCGTGACCCGGGGTCAGAGGTCGAGGACCGTCAGTATCAGATTGACCTGCAGTGCATCAACATGGGCACGGCTCACTGGGACGAGCTGCGGCCGGAGCGCGAGGGGTCAGCGGGCGGGGAAAGGAGTTCCCAGAATCCCGTGCTGGAGTGGAGCATGGCTAGCAGGTGAGCGCTGTGCTGCATCTGGAGCACTGGAGCATTCTGGGTACTTTTCTTTAGTTTCATCACCGGCGTGAATCCTGATTGGTCAGAGCGGCTCATTCTCACTCTAGAGAGCAGCTGATAGGACATTTGTAATCTGTATTTGTGCTGCGAAGATGAGCTCAAAGCTAAAAGACTAACAGTGCAACCACACAGTCACACAATGCAGAACAGGAAAAAAATCATTATCGTGATATGACTTAAGGCCCGTTCACACTGCCAGCGACACACACATGCTCCCATTCATTTTCAATGGAGAGCTGGCGACTTCCGGCGACACGAGCGACAGTGAACGTTGGCGACAGAATGTGGGCGTCAAGCGACAAAAGTTAAGAATTGTTTAACTTTATCCAAATGACCGGCGAATTTCGCGAGCGACCACCAATAGGAGTGAAGAGTCTGTCAGTGGCGCTCACACGTCACCGTCTCGAGTGCAAGACAGCACAGATTTCCTCAGCGATTTCACTGGTTTATATGATTTTACTGTAACCACATACATGGATATAAAAAATTATGCGTAGAAAAGAAACTGTTGGCTGTCTAAGTGAGTTTGATTCATACATTGATGGTTCGAGTTGTTAATTACATGATGCAGTGAGCAGTTTAGCACCGGTTAATGATTTAATGCACGAGCACTGCTGTAGTTTATATAACAACACTCTTCACAGCACAGAGTCTAGCGACATACAGCGAAAAAGTGTGAACGGGGCTTAAATGCATATAGGAGTAACGTTGTTTATAATGTAGCTAACAAAACAGAAGCTTTAAAGATCCCAAACTTCATGGTTTAATGTTTGAAAATTAATTTAATTTACAATAATAATAAATAATATTATATTATATAATTATACAATAATAATAATAATTATTATTATTATTATTTACAACTTTTATTATTAATAATTATCTCCATCACAATAAAAATCATAATAATTATCATTATTTTATAGCCATATTGATATATAACCACAATGTGACTTTTTTGGCCAAATTTTGCAGCTCTACAAACAAGCACAGCAAACCTGGAGCTCTTTTAAAAAATCATGTTTTAACTCTCAGTCGCTATTTTTATCAGAAAAGCTGTGAGGTCCGGTGAGTTTTGAGAACTCCAGAGCAGACTGAGTGAATCAGAGCGATCAGGTGATGTTAGCCAGTGTCTCTCTTTGGTCCTGTACTGTACCAGAGTCATCTCTGGACGACGAAGAAGAACACCCAGCAGCCGACCAGCCCAAGATCACATGATCCCCTGACAGGAAGTAGAATATGTCTGCTAGTCGTGAGCGTTAGCCGCGGAGGTCTCTGCTGTACGGGTGGGTTACAGCGGAGGTCATGTGATCTCTCTGGCACCTGTTCAGGTAACATGATCTTCAGCGGATACGCTCCAATCGTGTGCCGGCAGTAATCCCAGAGTTCCCTCTGTCTAATCCACTGCCCACCATAAATATCAGAGCGTCGCTGTTTGATTGTTTTAATAGTAGCAGATGTGGCACCTTATAAAGCGCCGCGTGTTTGTTTTACTGCCCACAAATGTTCCAGAGATCCGATCGGAGTTCATGTGTGGGAGTGGGAGCGTGAGAGCCGTGTGTGTGTGTGTGAGTGTGTTTGTTTGTGTGTGCGTGTGTGTGTGTGTGTCTGTCTGCGTGTGTGTGTGTGTGTGTGTGTGTGTGTGTGTCTGAGTGTTTAAGCGTCCGGTGGCGTCTCTGTTGTCTGCAGCTGCGCTGGTTTCTCCTGCACTGAGAGGCGCGTCAGTGAGCTGCTGTGCATCAGTTCTGCTTCAGCTTCATTTGTTTATATTTCTGATGTTCTGATAAACACCATTAATGATGTTGATTCATGTTTTGAGTTTATACAGTGTAGGACATGATCTGCTGTGGCTTTGTGTTTGTTTATGAGATATTGCTGAAGGTTTGATAGTTTTCAGCTCTGTGAGATTGACTCTCTCTCTGTGTGTGTGTGTGTGTGTGTGTTTGTTTGCAGCATCCGCCGGCAGCAGGAGAAGCGAGTGATCCTGTCTCCGATCATCACGGATTTCTCTGTGCGGATCACAGCAGCTCCAGCTGTAATTTACCGGAAGCCTCTGTCAGCGGATCACGGCCCAGCCGAGGTACACGTGTGTGTATGTGTGTGTGTGACTCTCACACACACTCACACACACACACACACTGGGATGACTAAAGTTTTCTTGATGTGGAGACACACGTGGAATATTCTTCATGTTAGAAAATAAAATAACAATACGAGGAACCAAAAAAAAAAACAGATTGACAGGTGTGACGAGACCACCAAACCATGATACACACTCACTATCTGTCTCTCTGTCAAGTGTGTGTTGGTCTCTCCTCTTCCCATCATGCTCTAGTGTTTACAGAGGGGAGGTGCTCGGCGCCTCAATAAAAGCCTCTCACACACACTCTAATGGAACGGAGAGTAAAAATATTTACGGCAGCGGCCTGTGTGAGGATGGAGGAGAGCGGCTGTCTCTCTCTCTCTGCGTGTCTGTCTCTGATGTGCAGCTAAGAGCGTCTGATGGCCGAGTGCCGTTGACATGCTAGCACTCGAACACACACACACCCTCTCTCACACACACACACACGCAAGCGTGCGCGCGCACACACACCCACACACGATGCGCAAAGCTCCGCATTTGAACAGTCAATAGCAAATACTTAAACTAATAACAAAGTGTCTCTCGAGTGTGTCTCGGGGCGGCCGTGGGTTTGTGTGGAGGTGAGACGCATCTGGATCTGATTGTGGGAGTGATGTTGGGCTGAATCATCTCTGCCTCCCCTGCAGACCCAGAGCGTCACTACCCAGAGTTCACCTGGGTTCAGGACATGATGTTTAACAGCCCAGTGTGTGAAGCGTGTAAGTCGAGCCAGAGCGCCCTCCAGTGGACACACTCTGCAGGAACACTCTTCCTCTGTCCTGCTGTGAGCGTGTCCCTTACACTGTTAACATGTTTATAGCAGCTGCGTGAAAAATAACACATCAGTTTATAAGACACAGACGACTGAGGAAGCTCAGAAACAAACCTGAGAAAGAGGAGGAGGTCGTGAGGAAGAGCATAAGATCCCCGTCTCTCTTCCTCAGAGCTCAGTCGAGTGTAATGATGTGATGGTGTGTTTGGAAGGAGAATGTCTGGCCGTGAGTTGTTTTGATTACTGAAGCGCAGAGATTGCTCAGGGACGCCGCTGGTTCTCTCGCAGGTCACTGATGCTGCCGTGCGCTGGAGCTCAGATCGTTTCTCTGCGGTTCAGGGGGCGTGTTACAGAAACATCCTAACTTTAAAATCTTATCTGTTTGGTCATTTCAGTTAGGACCACGTTTAGTACAAAAGCTATTACAGAACAGCATTTCCTAAGTGTGTTATCCTATCTTAACTACAGGGGTATTACAGGAAACTCCTAACTTGACAAAAAATCCTAAAAGCTGTCCTAACTTCAGAATTATTTGAAAGCTAACGGGGAAAAAAACGCTTACAATTGCGCTGTCCAACAATGGCATTACATTTATTAATAATTGAAAATGAAGAATGTTTAATGGTAGAAAGACTCTTTAACCCTAAGAATCCCAAATCAAGTTAAGATTGGCTTCTGTAATACGAATTTGCGAAAAATCCTAATTAAACGTTTCATATCTTAAGACCTAAGATAAGAAACTTTCTGTAATACGATGTTCTGCGTCTCTGACCTGTGAGCTGGTTGTATGACACCTCACGCTTACACACACGCCGGGAAGGTCACGCGTGTTTTCTTTCTCCCGCTCGCGGTCCCGAACACAAATAACGCCTGCGTTTGGCTGCTAAACATCTGCTAACTAGGATGTCGCTGCGGCTAATCTCAAATATTTGTTCGCTCTCAGGGTTGGTGTTTTTAGCCTCTTCCAGGCTGTTATGAAACGGAATCGTTCTTTTTTCTCTTGGTGCTCGCTGACCTCTCGTACCAGAATCAACTGATAATTGACAGCCAGTCAAAACAGTTCAGCTCTCTGAGTTCAGCGCTGTGCCCGAGACCAGCGTGGCACATTCCCCAATTCACCTCCGAAACCTGATCTATTTGAGATCAGTAGCAGCTGAGGCCTTCGCTCATAACGCTTTGTCAGAATTGGCGTGAAACCCCAGATAAAATCATCAGGCGCAGAATTACATTCAAGAGAAACAAATCCGTGCGGTGAGGCCGAGCGTCTGAACACGTCTGACCCGCGGCTCTGGTTTCAGCTCAGGAGCCCGAGGGCAAACCGGGTCACGGTTACAGGAGGGTAACCCGTGTTAACTCGAACCCGGCCCGAGCGCTGTTTGGTTAGGCTGGGCTGAGGAGAGAAAGCATGTCTTCCACCTGTATAAGCAAGATCACACGTTTAAAATAACAGGTGAGGGGCGAGTCTGATTCAGAGCCGTGGACTCTAGTTGTGTGATCAGGAACCTTCTCTGCTTCCTTTCTTGTTTATTTAGTATTTGGCTAGTTTGAAGATGCTTTCAGCTACCAATAAGAGTACTGTACTTTCTGGCCCATGTAGCATGCATAATTATGAATTTTGAAAAAAAAAAAAATACGTTTTACTATATTGTTAATATTTTATTTAATTTTCTGAAAGGGGTGATGACATGAGAAACCAAATTTCCTTTGATCTTTTGACACAGAAGAGGTCTTGGTATGCTTAATACATCATGCAAGTTTTAGAACTTAAAATGTCCTCATCATCAATAAAAAAGCGTTTATGTAATATCCCTCAAAAAACGGCATGTTTTGGATCCGAGGTTTTAGAACTTAAAATGTCCTCATCATCAATAAAAAAGCGTTTATGTAATATCCCTCAGAAAACGGCTTGTTTTGGATCCGAGGGACAAGGTGGCATCAGCTAGGCAGTCGTTTGCATAAACACGCCCCCAGAGCAAGATATTGACCAATAGTCTTCTTCTCAGCATAGGCCCCGCCCACTGGCGCTCACTCGCTAACGGCTAACACTTGATCACGCAGAATGCGAGTGTTGCGTCGCGTCAAAAGCTAATAGAAATCACAATCACTGCGCTATCTCGTCTACTCTGGATACAGTTACAGATATGAATATCCTTAAACAGCTCGTTCACGTCTTTGTACAGATATCAGAAGGATCCCAGCGTAAGGAACAAGTGGATAGTTTATTTTAACAGCATCTCGGATCGTGTCGGAGGATTTTGTTTTGTAATCGAGGCACAGTGTCATGGAGAGTCACAAAGAATCATTTGTTGAAAGATGAAGCGGAACTAGATCTGCATCACAAACCATAAGTAAATGATTTCATAATGCTTCGTCTGGAAATAACCGCTTTATTTTGATCATGTTGTCAAAACACTCATGCAATAGCGAGGGGCGTTGATACTGTTTCCTATGCAGTGACGTTAGCCAATCACAACAGCGGCTGATTACTGACGAGCCTTAAAGGACACGCCCCTTAAAACATCGTTTCAGAGAGAGGGTCAGAATGAGGGTAGAAAATAATAATTTTTCCACATTTTAATTTGTTTTATTTTTTTTTTGTGTGCAAAAAACTTTATTAACATTATAAGTAAACCTCAAAGAACATATTAAAATAAAAAAATCCGTGTCATGACCCCTTTAACATTTCTGTAGCTTAAATAGCATGAGCATGACACAAGCAAAGGCAGCATCATGGGATCTATTCCCAGAGAACACTTTACTGGTGAATCTGCACCTTAGGAAAAAACCAGCTGCCAAATGCATAAATGTGCATGTAACGTTCATTCTTTTTTCTTTTCAAGTTTGTTTAGTTTTCGTTAGCATTCACTCTATCAAAGTTTTAGTTTAGTTGTAGTTTGTTTCAATGTTTTCTAGTTTTAGTTTATTTGGGTTTTGTTTTCATGTTTTAGGGCTGCCAAGCTTCATCCTAACTGCCATCATTTTAAATTGTTTAATGTTTTGGAGTCATGAAAATTTATTTTAGTTTGCTGTTGCTGATGGGAATGTGTTTCTATGGTAACGCAGTGTTTTGTTCTGTCTGGTGTTTTCGCTGAAGTCATATTTCGGGCGAGCCGCAGCTCTGATGGAGATGAAATGAGATGGTTTGGTCCGTGCGTCCGGTCGGTCTCGCTGTAAACATGGTGTCTGCCAGCGGCTGTATGCTTCAGCGGTCGGTGAATAACTCCAGCGTCTGCCTGCGGTTTCCTCATCACCCCACAGAGTCTCAGAGAGCCACCTTCACCTCTCGCTCACCCCGGGCTCCTCGCGTCGCTGTTTCTCATTGGCGTCGCTGGGGTTAAAGAGCCTCATCGTGACCTCATGTTTGAAGTTTAGCTGCGCTCTGAAGTCACATCGCTGGAACCGACCGTAGGGTTTTTTCCTGCACCAGTGATGGTGATCATGGCCTCATGGTCCAGGTTTCCTGATAAAATGAAGTCTGTTCTGTTTTCATCCTCTTAAAGGAGTGAATAAATCATTGACTCTCCTTGTGGAACACAAAAGCAGATGTTCAGCAGAATGACCATGCTGCTCTTTTCCCTACAGTGAAGTCAGACGCACTATCTGCACTGTATAACTGTATAAATGTTTTAGGCATTGCTCTACAATGCAGAAAGCATTTTTCTTCTTTCTCTCCCACATTTGTAAAGGGTCTCCAGTGTCCGCTCGCTCCTGCTGTGTGTGTTACGCAGGAGAATTAACCCGCTGAGACGTGTCCCTCTGTAACGTCACTGCATCGAGTCACGACCCCCACCCTGTCTTTGTTGTGGTTGAGCTGCAGAACAGTCGTCATGAGTTTGGGGTCTCGGGGCTTTGATGCACAGGCGGCCGTCATGTCTCTGAGCGAATGCGACTTCACAGGAGGCAACATGAGGCCGCTGCGCTTTATGGCGCTCGTTTTAAGTGCTTTTGCTTTCTTCAAAGGGAGTCTGAGATTTGAGGAGAACATTCTCAGGCGCTGAGCTCTGAGCTCATGAGGTTTCTCATGAGTACAGCTTCTGAACTGGATCTGACCTTCCATCAGCCATGCAGCATGTGTGTGTGTGTGTGTGTGTGTGTGTGTGTGAGTGATGCCACGTCTCATTTACATGCCATACCATCCAGTGAAGCCTGCCTCTTTAGCCCTGCCCACTGCAGTTCCTCAGATATTTTGAGCTTATTAAAGGGATAGTTCACCCCATGATTTACTCACCCTCAAGCCATCCTAGGTGTATATGACTTTCTTCTTTTAGACAAATTCAATCAGAGTTATATTTAAAAACGTCCTGGCTCTTACAAGCTTTATAATGGCAGTGAATGGCTGTTATTTTTCAATAGTCCAAAAGAAGTCTAATAAAGCGCATCCATCCGTAATAAAAAGTGCCTCACACGGCTCCGGGGGGTGAATAAAGGCCTCCTGTAGCGAATCGATGCATTTTTGTAAGAAAAATATCTATATTTCAAACGTAATAAACACTTTTCTCTCACTTACGCGGAAGTGTTCCGGCGGATGACACAGGACGTATGCGTCACGCGCGCCTCTGAGATATGCTAGTCTCGCGAGTTTGCTAAAGTAAGGAAACTTTGCTTCCTTTGCTCCTGTAAACAAAGGAAAACCAGTCTCCTCTTGGCTTATATCGAAATCCTCCGACGTTTTTTTGTACAAATCCTCGGTTTGTACTTCTAATTTGTGACCGGCGTTTTGTTTTGTTCTCTCTCCGCGTTCGTTGCTAATCACGCAACACCTACGTCATCCGCCGGAACGCTTCTGCATACCACAGTTAGATGAAGTGAGAGAAAAGTGTTTGAAATATGGATCTTTTTCTTACAAAAACGCATGGATTCGCTACAGGAGGCCTTTATTCACGCCCCGGAGCCGTGTGAGGCACGTTTTATTACGGATACACGCACTTTATTTAACGTCATTTGGACTGTTAAACAGAAACACCCGCCTAATGCAATGATAGAGCTTAGAAGAGCCAGGACAATTTTTAATATAACTCCGATTGGATTCGTCTGAAAGGAGAAAGTCATATACACCTAGGATGCCTCGAGGGTGAGTAAAACACAGGCTAATTTTCATTTCTGGGTGAACTAACTCTTTAGGTAAAAATCATGTTTCATGAAGATATTTAGTAAATTTCCTACCGTAAATATATCAAAACTTAATTTTTGATTAGTAATATGCATTGCTAAGAACTTCATTTGGACAACTTTAAAGGTGATTTTCTCAATATTTAGATTTTTTTGCACCCTCAGATTCCAGATTTTCAAATAGTTGTATCTCAGTCAAATATTGTCCTATCCTAACAAATTACATGCAATAGCACATATGATACAAATGAAATAATGCTTTAGGAAATACAGACGGGCTGAATGAGACGCAGATTCACTGTCTGCCAGCAGGTGGCGCTTATGGAACAGCAATAATACAGCATTCCTTGGTTACCGCTGTAAACAAAGCAGCGCATCTTTCAGAGGAAAGACGAATAATGTCCCCAGTGTCTTTCACGTTGGCCCCGGACGATCAGGCACTCCTTATAGTCCAGCCCTGCACAGATATAACTCATCCACAACCTCCGTGTGTCCGTCTCTCTGGCAGACGCAGGGAAGTCTCTCCCGGAGGCGCTAGACTACAGTGTGTTTTGGCTGCAGACGGTCGCAGGAGAGGCCGACAGCCGGACAGGTATCCCCCCCCCACTGCTGTCTGTGTCCCTCAGAGACTTCCTCACTGGACCAGGTGAGTTCAGAGACGCAAACAGATAGATAGAAAGTTACAGCAGCTGCTTCAGGTATCACTGTATCCACCCAATTTGCTATTTGTCAAACTAGGTTATTTGTTACTGAGCACTGTCACTGTGAAGAATCAAATACAAATATTTAATCAGAATTATGCAGACTTGCATGACACACACACGCATTTAGAGCGAGAATATGAGCGGTTTGATTAGCATGGTCTGTGGCAGATTGTCTTCGTGTCAGGGCAAAATTCAATGAACAAGAAATAAGTATGACGTGATTTAAATTGTAGAGATAACATTGTCTTTTTTGCTCTGTTTCGCTAACAAAAAGTGCTCCAAACTAAGCCATGTTGTGCATCTCTGCAGCAACACACAGGTGTTTCCTTACTGAATTAATTTGTTTTGATGATTCACTGATCCATTCATAAAAAGTTTCTTTCTTCGTTCCTCAGTGAATCAGTCGTTTTGAAAGAATCTATTGAATAAATGAATCAGCGACTCGTTTATGAAGTCAGTGGCTTGCCGCCACCTACTGGTAATTTTAGTTTCATATTTAAAAGTATCATTCTGTTTTTTTCTATCATTCTATATTCCAGTTTTTACATTTAAAACATTAATCTCATAACATTATTTGTGCAATTTGTAAGTGCAGTGTAAATGCATGTACAAGTTCTAGAAATAGAAAAATTAAGAAAATAAGCATATAGAACCCTGCATGTTTAATTAGCCCTATACTTGGCTTAAAAAAACACTTAGTCAGTGTAACTTTTAAACACATAGAAATATATATATATATACACACATACATGCATTCAATAAGTGTATCCTGTGTATTCTGACGCACACATGTATGTCTCTAGGCTAAGCCCCTGCCATCGACTTTCACTGTATGAACAAAACACATATGAGGCATTTATTCAAATATCATCTTGTATGTTCCAAAGAAGTCAGTCAGGCATGTGTGTATTGTGGTAATGAGTGTTAAATGGCAACAAATTGGAAATGTCATATTTCTGAACAGCATACTTCAGTCAAGTGAGAGGTAGATACAGTCAAACAAAACATTATTCAGACAGCAGATATCATTTTTTATATTTTTACTAGTGGATGCAGGACACTGTAGTTGATTTATGTAAGGGAGGATAGCAAAATAAAGTAAACTGTAACATATTATACCCCAAAATTCTTCATACAGTGGACTACTAGTAAAATTGATAAAAATTTGGGACCAAAAATTATTCAGACACTTTGACCTGACCCTGTTTTGCTTAAGTGTTTTTTCTCTAGTTGCTAAAGACTGAACAAAATAAAGCATTGCTTGGTAATTGGTCAACAAAGTATTGATAGTTGTGTAAATAATGTCATA
>NW_015632484.1:94754-100351 GCF_001515625.1 Sinocyclocheilus rhinocerous
ACCAGTAAAATTCTCTCTCTCTCTCTCTCTCTCTGTCTCTCTCTCTCTGTCTCTCTCTCTCTGTCTCTCTCTCTCTGTCTCTCTCTCTCTGTCTCTCTCTCTCTGTCTCTCTCTCTCTGTCTCTCTCTCTCTGTCTCTCTCTCTCTGTGTCTCTCTCTCTCTGTCTCTCTCTCTGTCTCTCTCTCTCTCTCTGTGTCAGAGTTGAAGGTGGACATCAGTCGGCCGGTGAGAGTCAGTCCCACTCTGGTTAAGATTGAGCAGGCGAAGGTCTTCTGGAAGAGACTCTTTCCTGAGAGGGAGCCCAGAACACCTGCAGGCTCCGCCCACCGCTGCAGCGAAGCCCCGCCCACAGCCGACCTGCTGCTGCGCTCTCTGCAGTCGCCCGTTCCCTTCCACAAGATCTCGCTGCGCACGGTGCAGATGGTGGTCGGTGTGGAGATGGAAGCGCACGCAGCGCGGCCCAGTCTGACGCTGTCTGTTTCGGCCATGACCGGTGCGCTGACGCTGAAGAACGCCGCCAAACCCGCAGGTTAGCCGCATGCACGCCATGCATTTCCTGTGATTCATGTGCTGTGTGTGTTTCTCTTGATTGGGCCTTTAATCCAGCTCCGTTCTTCTTACCCACAATGCACTGCAGCAGATAATCAGAGCGTTTGTTTGATTTATGCCGTCCGGAAATCCAGTTAATCTCCCTGAGCCTTTAACAGGGCTGAGCAGATCCACAGGAAGTGGGTTCAGCAGGAGACGCAGATCTGATGTCTGTGAGGAGGTCTCCCATGATGCAGTGCTGTGAGTGCTTACCAGGCCCATATGAGGATGATGTTGCCAGGGGGCCTGAAGAAGACTTAAAATTACTTCAAATAAGGCATTAAAATAAGTTAAAACGGCTAAAACTCAATGATATTTCTTATTTTAATTCACCAACTCAATTCAACAACTGTCTATTGTTTCAGAAGAACAGAAGATTTTGAAAGTGATTTCTAGGCCTGGAAAAGTCATGGTAATTCTGAAAATGCAGTGGCCAATTTTAGAATTAATTAATAAAATATCATAAAAATATTAATATTATTATAAAATATTAAAATATATCAGTAGAAATTTTGGTTACACTTTATTTTAAGGTGTCCTTGTTACAGTGTACTTATACATTTAACTGCATCATATTAATTAACTACATACTATATGGTTAGGGTTTGGTTTAGGGTTACTTGCATGTAATTATGCATAATTTATTGTCATTATAATAGTAAGTACATGTAACGTGTAACAAGGACACTGTAAAATAAAGTATTACCAAAATTTTGAGTAATTCCAATTCCAATTTTTAAATACATTGTGTAAAAAATATTTATAAATGTTCCATTAAGTCAGGAAGCCCTGGGAAGGTCGTGCAGATTGACTGTCAGTGATGTTCATGGCTGTGGGTTCGATCACATGACCGCCAGCACTGCTGAGGAGTGACTCCGGGAGTGTTTCTCTCTCTCAGCGAGCCAGAGCGTTCCCTGCGCCCATCTGCTCCACAGATGCTGTCATACAGCTTCTCCAGATAAAGTGATTGTTGAGAATTTTAATTAAAACCTCAACAATTTGCACTTGTTTACTGGATTGAACATAACTGCAGCATGAGACATGTGTCCGGCCGCGAGCCAGACGGACTCAGTTTGATGTGCCTTTGTTAAACACAGTCGAAACAGAGTTTGGCCAAACACTGGTAAACAGCAGACCAGGACGAGAGCTTTTGTGTTTGTGTGGAAATAACAGAGCGCTGGGAGGTTCTGCAATCCTGCGTGTGTGTGTGTGTGTGTGTGGGTGAGTGTGTGTGTGTGGGTGGGTGAGTGTGTGTGTGTGGGTGGGTGAGTGTGTGTGTGTGGGTGGGTGAGTGTGTGTGTGTGGGTGGGTGAGTGTGTGTGTGTGGGTGGGTGAGTGTGTGTGTGTGGGTGGGTGAGTGTGTGTGTGTGGGTGGGTGAGTGTGTGTGTGTGGGTGGGTGAGTGTGTGTGTGTGTGTGTGTGGGTGGGTGGTGTGTCTGTTCTGTGGGACTCCGTGTTGTTATGTGTTATGAAGGGTCATGCTGCTGCCAGACCAAAGCCACACGCTCCTAAATCTCTCCTGTTGTTCACTGAGCCGCAGATGAGTGTCAGTGCCAGATGGAGACGTGTGTGTCCATGGATGATCCATCAGAGGAGGTGAATCTGAATCTGAACGTCTGAAATGCTGTCAGGCACCTGGACACATGACAGCAGCTACAGACACACGTGAAGAACAACGCAGCACCTAAAACACGCAAACACGTGATGCCTGACCATTTGTGCTCAATGGCTGCAGAGTTTGAACCCTCCCAGCAGTCAGTCCATCATCACAGTCCACTCAAGAGTGAACACTAATGTGATTTCTGTCCGATTCTCTCTCTAGATGGTTTTAAGGAGGTCTGTCTGTCGGTTCAGTGTGAGGACGTGTTGGTGCGGACGGGTCTGAAGGACAAAAGTGCAGTGTTTGTGGGTCCGTTCTCCTGCAGTGTGGATCTGGAGGCTCATTGGTGCAGACACAGCGGAAGCTCCGCCCCCGACTCACCTGGACCCCCGAGAGTGTTGATTGACATGAAGGGAGGCCTGCTGCAGGTAAGATATCAAACGCTGCTGCTGCTTCTGTTTCTTACTCACTTAAACATCCAATGTCTCTCCACATGTGTGTCCGTATAATGCTTCATGGCCGCTGAACACGCAGAAATCCCCTGATGTTCCTGTTCAATCTGTTAGTCAGAGGCACACAGACTCATTCTGGGTCAGAGATTCCAGCTGATTCAGGCCACACACACACACACAGAGAGAGAGAGAGAGAGAGAGAGACGATTCACTAGCCTTGAGACATTTGATTCCCTTATTAATGCGACTGTTTTGCATTAAATGCAGCCAGAGTGTCAATCATGGAGCAGTTTGGGTAGAAATTAGAGGTTGACCGATTTTACTGATACCGATAGCTAGGGTGGATCACACAGGCCGATACCGATTAATCAACTGATAGTTTGTATAATGAATGTTGAACGAAAACTAAAATAGTGCTTCACAATTTTTTTAAATTCTACTTTGTAAATGAATACAAATATTAATATGAATTATTATATTAATCATTAAAGTTAGTTCATAGTTTATTAACTAATGTTAACAGAAGAAACTTTAAAATTTAAAAATGTATTAGTAATAGTAAATGTTAAAATGAACACTCTAACAAGAAACAATACTTTTCTTGCTTTCATTAATCTTAATGTTACAAATGGGCCCTTATTGTAAAGTCTTACCGTCAAAAACTGGCAGCAGAGCAGGACGAGAGCTTTTGTGTTTGTGTGGAAATAACAGAGCGCTGGGAGTTTCTGCAATCCTGCGTGTGTGTGTGTGTGTGTGTGGGTGAGTGTGTGTGTGTGGGTGGGTGAGTGTGTGTGTGTGGGTGGGTGAGTGTGTGTGTGTGTGTGTGTTGGTGAGTGTGTGTGTGTGAGAGACGATTCACTAGCCTTGAGACATTTGATTCCCTTATTAATGCGACTGTTTTGCATTAAATGCAGCCAGAGTGTCAATCATGGAGCAGTTTGGGTAGAAATTAGAGGTTGACCGATTTTACTGATACCGATAGCTAGGGTGGATCACACAGGCCGATACCGATTAATCAACTGATAGTTTGTATAATGAATGTTGAACGAAAACTAAAATAGTGCTTCACAATTTTTTTAAATTCTACTTTGTAAATGAATACAAATATTAATATGAATTATTATATTAATCATTAAAGTTAGTTCATAGTTTATTAACTAATGTTAACAGAAGAAACTTTAAAATTTAAAAATGTATTAGTAATAGTAAATGTTAAAATGAACACTCTAACAAGAAACAATACTTTTCTTGCTTTCATTAATCTTAATGTTACAAATGGGCCCTTATTGTAAAGTCTTACCGTTTCGTTTCAACAGTCATGCTTAAAGATGGCCATCTTTAAATATCTACACAAGGGCCATAACATTTAAAATAATATACGTATGGATATTGTATGTATACTCTCACACTTTATTTGCTTCTATTTTATAACAGTTGATGATTATCTAATAAAAAACAATCTGGCAGTCACACACCGGGCAAAAGTGCAGGATGACTCGCAGGTGTCACACACACACCGGGTGCGTCGCGTTCAACCCGAGCGGCGGTCTAAAACTGTTGATTTAATCACCAAACAGGTAAAAGTTTACTTCAAGAATGAACAGAGTGGCATAGATGAGTTTGAAGTTCAGCATGTAAAAACAGAGCAAACGGAAAGAGAAACCACGACCTATATTACAGCTCTTTATGTGAAACATACTTTATTAGAGCCACAGAAAGACAAACGTTTTGCTGAAAAATGCACAATACACAATTTTAGCTCCAGCAATGGACCTAACCCGGAAAACTATCTGCATAGATTTTTGTTCAGCATGGAATTTTGTTTTTTAGTTAAGGCAGTCAACTATTGGTGCAGATTAATCTGCAAAATCACATGCAACATGAAATAAATAGGTGAGCGGGCAGATCACTGCGATTTAAAGCAGATCTAAGGTATGTCTGTCTGTCTGTCTGTCTGTCGCAGGTGTTTTGGGGGCAGCAGCAGTTTAACTGTTTGTCTGAGATTCAAGAGCAGCTGCAGAACTACTGGAATCAGATGAGCAGAACAGAGGCGGAGTCTAACGAGAAGCCCCTCCTCTCTACACCGCCACCCACCCCTCGCCCCGCCCAATCAGAACACTCCTCTGATGACCTGCGCACAGGCATCTTCCAGTACATACAGGACTCAGGTAACACAAACACACACACACACATTACATCTTCATATAGCACTCATAAGAGGGAGTGATTATATCTGTCTGTCTGTCTGTCAGCATGTCAGAAGCTGCCATCGCCTCATGAGGTGGTGTTTTGGAGGGAGACGGACGAGTCTCCAGGTGTGATGCTGTGGCGGTATCCTGAACCACGTGTGATCACATTCCTCAGGATCACACCTGCTCCCTTCAACACCACTGACGACCCGGACATCAGTACAGCCGACCTCGGGGACGCGCTGCAGGTGAGTGCTGCATTAGTGCTGCAGGTGAGTGCTGCATTAGTGCTGCAGGTGAGCGCTGCATTAGTGCTGCAGGTGAGTGATGCATTGGTGCTGCAGGTGCAACAGTGAAAAGGGACCCCTTTCAAACAGTGTCGCGTTCCGAACGTTGTTTAAGCGACATGTATTGCAGTATTTTAAAAATTCATATCATAACAAAAATAAACACCGGTATTCGGTATGAACCGGTATACCGCCCAGCACTAAAGTGCCGTAGTTGAGTGCTGCATTATTGCTGTAGGTGAGCGCTGCATTATTGCTGTAGGTGAGCGCTGCATTAGTGCTGCAGGTGAGCGCTGCATTAGTGCTGCAGGTGTGCGCTGCATTAGTGCTGCAGGTGAGCGCTGCATTAGTGCTGCAGGTGTGCACTGCATTAGTGCTGCAGGTGAGCGCTGCATTAGTGTCGCAGGTGAGCGCTGCATTAGTGCTGCAGGTGTGCGCTGTATTAGTGCTGCAGGTGAGCGCTGCATTAGTGCTGCAGGTG
>NW_015632484.1:102077-106611 GCF_001515625.1 Sinocyclocheilus rhinocerous
GCAGGTGAGCGCTGCATTAGTGCTGCAGGTGTGCGCTGTATTAGTGCTGCAGGTGAGCGCTGCATTAGTGTCGCAGGTGAGCGCTGCATTAGTGCTGCAGGTGAGCGCTGCATTAGTGCTGCAGGTGAGCGCTGCTTTAGTGCTGCAGGTGAGCGCTGCATTAGTGTCGCAGGTGAGCGCTGCATTAGTGCTGCAGGTGAGTGATGCATTGGTGCTGCAGGTGAGTGATTTGATTTGGAGAAATAGATTTTATTACAGAGACAGTCAGACTAAAAGAGAGACGGTGTGTTTGAGCAGTAAGACAGTGTGTGCATATGTGTGTCGATGACTGAGAAGATTCTCTTCTCTTTCATTCTTTAGTTTTGTGTCACACTTCCTCATGTTCTCCTGCAGCAGCTTCTCATGATCATCAGTGTTTCTTTCATCTGCTGGAGCATCAGTCCTTCACCTCAGAAGCTCTTTAAAACTGATAAACCTTATCTCTGTCTGTCTGTGTGTGTGTGTGTGTGTGTGTCTGTCTGTAGGTGCCCTGCAGTCTGGAGTTCTGGGACGAGCTGCAGCGGGCATTTGTGCCGTATAGAGAGTTCAGCCTATCAGAGAGCAGTGTGTGTGAGCTGACCCTGCCCACTCTGACCCCCGACACACGCCAGACTGACCTGGTGACCTCTGACCTCTGGAGAGTGGTGCTCAACAGCACCAGTGACGGTGGAGACGAGAGGTTAGTGTGTTTTAAATGTGTGTGTTTCTGGTGTGTTTTAGAGGCGAGTGTGTCGTTGTGTAACCGTGTGTGTGTGTGTAGTTCAGACAGTGAATCAGGTGCCCTGTGAGCAGCTGGTGTGTCCCACCGCTCTGGCTGCGTGTACGCGTGTGGACTCGTGTTTCGCGCCGTGGTTCGTGCCTTCAGTGGGCGTCTCCATACGACTGGTGTACCTGGAGCTGCACTTCTGTCACAACCTGGATCAACTGGGCACAGGTGTGTGTGTGTGCGAGTGTACCTACTTAACCATATTTTGGGGACAAATTTGTACCCAAAACCTGACAAAATCTCCAAAAACCTCCCGTTGGGGACGTCCTCATTTGTAAAACTGGTGTAAAAATAAAGTAAACAAAGTTTGTTTGTGTATGTCAGAAAATATTGTCATTATTTACATTATTTAGGGTAAGGTAAAGTGAGAGTCTCCCAAGCTGAGGTTCATAAGTTGATGAAAAGCTAATTATTATTTCAGTCATAAAAATGAAAAAATGAAGAAATAACTGTAAAATAAATACTATAAAAACAAAAACACTTACTGAAATTTTTGTAAAATTAAAAAAAAATGTAACATTGAAATTAATAATTATTTTAAATAAAATGAATCAAAACTTATTAAAGGGGTCATATGATGCGATTTCAATTGTTCCTTTCTCTTTGGAGTGTTACAAGCTCTTGGTGCATAAAGAAGATCTGTAAAGTTGCAAAGACTAAAGTCTCAGATCAAAAGAGATATTGTTTATAAAAGTTAAGAGTCAGCCACGCCTACCTAAAACGGCTCGTTCTAACACACCCCCACATATGCCTGTCCTTCAGCCGGTCAGCCTGCGGGGACACGCCACACACACACGCCGCACGCTGCACTGCGACACCACGCTGCACGCCGCCGCCGGCCAGTACGCTATTCACACGCTGGACCGAGCGCTGCAGGCCTGGAGACAGGTGAGACGAGACCAGCTCTGCTGAGCGTGACAGAATCACTAATGTGGAATAAAAGTGTTTCAAAGCAGCTGCATGTTCCTGGAATTTGTTGTTTGACATACAGACCCGTCAAACCCTCTCACACACACACACACGCTCACACATACGCACACGGTGTCCTGACAGACAGTCACATGTGCTCAGACAGAGATTATAGAGCTGAGTTATAGAGCTGTTTAACGTGATCTGTTCAGAGTTCCGCTGGTTCTGGATGTTTAGTGGGTGTGTTTATAAGTGATGGACAGACAGTGACTCTTTCATCACTGTATTATGTGACTCTGTAAATGTGAGAGGAATACAGTGTCTTCCTGTGGACTGTTACGGTTTCTCTATAAACACACACACTCATCTGTGCTCCCCTGACAACACACTCACACACACACACATATACACACACACACATACACACTCTACAGGTCCAACAACACCTCATACACTCAGTGGGAGAGGAGAGAATGATGGGAAATGTTGGTGTGACTGAGTTTGGAGGTGCTGCTGGTGTGTTGAGATGTTTCCAGTAAAGTGTGTGTGTGTGTATACACAAGCAGTAGCATTAAAAGCATCAGACTGTCATGAGATGATGAGCTCACATGAGTCCGGACCAGCACAAGAACTGGATCTGAGTTTGTCAAATTTCTTCCACATCCAATAAACGATCTCTGATGACTGAGCTGATGTTCTCTGTTTGTTGTGTTTCAGAACGGCGTGTTGGATGCGGAGGAAGTGGTTTTCAGTCATTACGTCATCTGTAACGACACACAGGAAGTTCTGCGGTTCGGACAGGTGGACACAGATGAGAACATCCTGCTGCAGAGCAACCAGAGTCACCAGTACAGCTGGAGAACCCACAAATCCCCACAGGTGCTCCCGTCTGTCTGTCTGTCTCTGTGTACATCTGTCTCTTTCTCTCCGTCTGTCCGTCCATCTGTCTTTCTGTTCGTCTGTCTGTCTGTTTTTCTGTCCGTCCATCCATCTCTCTGTCTTTGTCTCCATCCGTCCGTCTGTCTGTCTCTCTGTCCATCTGTCTGTCTTTCTGTCCGTCCGTCCATCCGTCTGTCTGTCTGTCTCTCTGTCCATCTGTCTGTCTTTCTCTCCATCCGTCTGTCTGTCTGTCTGTCTGTACATCTCTCTGTCTTTCTCTCCGTCCGTCCGTCCGTACATCTGTCTGTCTTTCTTTCCGTCCGTCCGTCCATCTGTCTGTCGGTTTGTCTCTCTGTCCATCTGTCTGTCTTTCTCTCCGTCTGTCTGTCTGTCTGTCCATCTGTCTGTCGGTTTATCTCTCTGTCCATCTGTCTGTCCTTCTCTCCGTCCGTATGTCTGTCTGTCTCTCCGTCCGTCCGTACATCTGTCTGTCTTTCTTTCCGTCCGTCCGTCCATCTGTCTGTCGGTTTATCACTCTGTCCATCTGTCTGTCTTTCTCTCCGTCCGTCTGTCTGTCTGTCTCTCCGTACATCTGTCGGTCTTTCTCTCCGTCTGTCTGTCTGTCTTTCCGTCCGTCCGTCCATCTGTCTGTCGGTTTATCTCTCTGTCCATCTGTCTGTCTTTCTCTCCGTCTGTCTGTCTGTCTGTCCATCTGTCTGTCTTTCTTTCCGTCCATCTGTCTGTCGGTTTGTCTCTCTGTCCATCTGTCTGTCTTTCTCTCCGTCCGTCTGTCTGTCTGTCTGTCTGTCTGTCTCTCCGTACATCTGTCGGTCTTTCTCTCCGTCTGTCTGTCTGTCTTTCCGTCCGTCCGTCCATCTGTCTGTCGGTTTATCTCTCTGTCCATCTGTCTGTCGGTTTATCTCTCTGTCCATCTGTCTGTCCTTCTCTCCGTCCGTATGTCTGTCTGTCTGTCTGTCTGTCTGTCTCTCCGTACATCTGTCGGTCTTTCTCTCCGTCTGTCTGTCTGTCTTTCCGTCCGTCCGTCCATCTGTCTGTCGGTTTATCTCTCTGTCCATCTGTCTGTCGGTTTATCTCTCTGTCCATCTGTCTGTCCTTCTCTCCGTCCGTATGTCTGTCTGTCTGTCTGTCTGTCTGTCTCTCCGTCCGTCCGTACATCTGTCTGTCTTTCTTTCCGTCCGTCCGTCCATCTGTCTGTCGGTTTATCACTCTGTCCATCTGTCTGTCTTTCTCTCCGTCCGTCTGTCTGTCTGTCTCTCCGTACATCTGTCGGTCTTTCTCTCCGTCTGTCTGTCTGTCTTTCCGTCCGTCCGTCCATCTGTCTGTCGGTTTATCTCTCTGTCCATCTGTCTGTCTTTCTCTCCGTCTGTCTGTCTGTCTGTCCATCTGTCTGTCGGTTTATCTCTCTGTCCATCTGTCTGTCCTTCTCTCCGTCCGTATGTCTGTCTGTCTGTCTGTCTGTCTGTCTCTCCGTACATCTGTCGGTCTTTCTCTCCGTCTGTCTGTCTGTCTTTCCGTCCGTCCGTCCATCTGTCTGTCGGTTTATCTCTCTGTCCATCTGTCTGTCGGTTTATCTCTCTGTCCATCTGTCTGTCGGTTTATCTCTCTGTCCATCTGTCTGTCGGTTTATCTCTCTGTCCATCTGTCTGTCGGTTTATCTCTCTGTCCATCTGTCTGTCGGTTTATCTCTCTGTCCATCTGTCTGTCGGTTTATCTCTCTGTCCATCTGTCTGTCGGTTTATCTCTCTGTCCATCTGTCTGTCCTTCTCTCCGTCCGTATGTCTGTCTGTCTGTCTGTCTGTCTGTCTCTCCGTACATCTGTCGGTCTTTCTCTCCGTCTGTCTGTCTGTCTTTCCGTCCGTCCGTCCATCTGTCTGTCGGTTTATCTCTCTGTCCATCTGTCTGTCTTTCTCTCCGTCCGTC
>NW_015632484.1:107457-108573 GCF_001515625.1 Sinocyclocheilus rhinocerous
TCTGTCTGTCTTTCTTTCCGTCTGTCCGTCCATCTGTCTGTCGGTTTGTCTCTCTGTCCATCTGTCTGTCTTTCTCTCCGTCCGTCTGTCTGTCTGTCTCTCTGTCCATCTGTCTGTCTTTCTCTCCGTCCGTCTGTCTGTCTGTCTCTCCGTACATCTGTCGGTCTGTCTCTCCGTCCGTCTGTCTGTCTGTCTGTCTTTCCGTCCGTCCGTCCATCTGTCTGTCGGTTTATCTCTCTGTCCATCTGTCTGTCGGTTTATCTCTCTGTCCATCTGTCTGTCGGTTTATCTCTCTGTCCATCTGTCTGTCTTTCTCTCCGTCCGTCTGTCTGTCAGTCTGTCTCTCCGTACATCTGTCGGTCTTTCTCTCCGTCTGTCCATCTGTCTGTCTGTCTTTCTCTCTGTCCATCTGTCCATCCGTCTTTCTGTCTGTCTGTCTCTGTCCATCCGTCTTTCTGTCTGTCTGATCATCTGTCTGTCTGTCTGTCTGTCTCTCTGTCCATCTGTCTCTGTCAGATGTGTCAGTAATCCTGCAGTTGGTTTTGCAGCTCTTAAACGGTGCAGATTCCTTGTGTGTGTGTGTGTGTGTAACAGTAAATAGTTGAACACCTGCAGCAGTGCCGCTCATGACACACTTCATGAATGCACCGCTGTATGTGTGTGTGAGGTAATGCCTGAACGTGAATGGAAGCTATTGTGCCACACACACACACACACTCAGAACTAGAGGCTCGTGGGTTTTTCCCTCTTTATGAACATGATGTGTGTCTGTGTCTGGGAAGAGCTTCCTGTTCCTGCGGCTGCAGTCTGAATGTGTCCAGAGATGCTCAGACACACTGACCACAGCAGCCACGTCTCTCTGTGTTTGTCTGTCACTGACCGCAGCCTGTAGTGCCGTCCTGACTGTTGTCCTCTCTGGCGGTTCGGTCCGAGGGTGTTTGTCCGGTCTGTCTGACGCGCTGCGGGTTCGAGTCCTGGTGCTGCAGGACAGGAGAGGATAGCGCAGCGTCTGCTGCTGTTGTCTTGTTCTCTTCTCTGCCGTTTCTGACGGATGGTTTTTATTACTCCAGTGTTTTTGAGACACTAAACGCTCGGGCTCTTTTTCCCACTTTGCAA
>NW_015632484.1:109577-113701 GCF_001515625.1 Sinocyclocheilus rhinocerous
GGGGGGGCGTTCACCGCGCGGCGCGTCTCCGCTGGGACTCGTGTGGCATGCGAATGACTTCAGGGCTGTGGACGCTGTCTGGGGCGCGTTCAGTATGGAGTCCATTAGCACCAATCTGGATGGAATTTGGGCGGATATTTGACTTCCTGTCTGTTCCTCTGGGGGGGGGGTTCATCACGGTAGCTGCTGCCAAACCCCTAAAACACACACTCTCTCACACACACTCACTCACAGTTGATGGTCTTAACTACAGTCACAGTAAACACGCTCACACACAGATAACGAATAAATCTTGCAGTTTTAGCGCGTCCTCGGGCCTCTTTCACACACAAGCTGTTTGGACACAGAGACAAACTCCTTCGGGCCGTGATGAGGTCATGCGCAGCCAACAGCATGTTGAGTCACTGAATTGTGAACGAGCCCCTGGCGGCCCATCGCAATTATAGCTGCATCACACATCCATAATTTTCCAGAGATCAGTTTGAGTTACGGCCACCGGTGTGGATGGGTGTGTGAGAGCTGTGTGTTTGCGCTGGTTTCTGTGATTATGCAGCTATGTGTGAATATCTGCGCTCAGAAACGTCAAGCCGGTGAATGTTAGCAACTTTAATGCAGTTCGATGCTCCAGTGTTGCAGCAAAAACACTAATATAGCATCAGCACACGGTTCCTCCAGAAGATGTGTTTAGTGTCAGTCGGCGTGTTTGACGCACATCATTTTGTCGACATTTCGTTCAGGTCGCAGTGTTTCTTGCGTGTGTTTTGCGTGTCCAGTTGGCCGTTTGTCTCGCGGCTGAACTCGAACACGTGCGGCGGGTGTTTGATGTGAGGCGAGGGCCGCTGTTATGTCTTCTCCCCAAAGGTCGCGCTCGGCCACAGGCGCTAGAAAATGGGCTGTTGTAAAAATAAAGAAGGTCGAGGCGCTCGGGCCGCCGCTTCCTGATGAGTAATACGGCGCAAAGATCTGAGAAATTATGTCATTTCCACTCGGCAGCCCTCTGGAGGAGGAAGATTTGCTCAAATTGACTTCAGCCTTTGATTGGCCGTGTTTTCGTAACGGAATCCACCTTCAAACGGCCAGGAAAGCGCGAGGATCAAGCCTGACCGCAGTCACCGCGCGCCTTGACCCGCACACTAATTTGTTTGACTTTACAGTTTGAGCGGCGCTCAGGAGTTCAGAGTCGATGTGATCTCACTCTGACCCAACAGGCTCTCTGTCAGACTCCAGATTCATGAACGATAAACAAGAGTTCACACTGCCAACACTTCAGCATGAACACACACAGAGAGACATACACACACGTGCAACGAAGGGGGTATTTTTCAGTTTGTTTTGAAAATCAGGATCTAATGAACACAAATGTGTCAGTGTTTTATCATTGTGTAAGTGCTAGTCATGTCCTGTCTGTCTCTCCTGTGTGTTTTGTTGTTATACTCTGTGTGAGTGTGTAACTGTGTGTAACTGTGTGTAACTGTGTGTGAGTGTGTGAGTGAGTGTGTGTGGTTTTGCTGTCTCTGTATGACCATGAGATGATGTTTAAGTGTTTTTGTTCATATGTGGATCAAGTGCTGCCAGATGAGTCTCAGTCTGACAAACAGGGTTAATGTGTGATGAACAGCAGAACAGAACTCAGCAGAACTCTAACACTGCTCTTGTTCTGTGAAATAAAAATAATATTGAATGTTTACATTTATCCTATTTCATATATATACACACACACAAAACAAAAATCATTATCAATCATCATATTTATAATATTTATATTATATTACATAAATTATTGCAATCACAAATTTTATCAGAAAGAAATGTGCAAATACAGCCTCTCAGGCCAGTAAAATTAATGGATGTTGTCAGTCATACGCTGACACTGTGTACCACCCAACACAGACAGCCACTCTCATCATCAGAGACAAACAGCTCACAGGAGTCCAGAAACAAGTACACTCTCTCTCTCACACACACACACACACACGCAAGCTCACACACACACTGCACTCGCGCACACACACTCACTAACACTCACACACCGCACACACACACTAACACACACACACTCACCGCACTCGCGCACACACACACTCACTAACACTCACACACACACACTCACTCACTAACACTCACACACCGCACTCGCGCACACACACTCCTCACACACACACACACACACACACACCGCACTCTCACACACACCGCACTCTCACACACACACACACACACACACACCGCACTCTCACACACACCGCACTCTCACACACACACACACACACACACACCGCACTCTCACACACACCGCACTCTCACACACACACACACACACACACACCGCACTCTCACACACACCGCACTCTCACACACACACACACACGCGCACGCAAGCACACAAACGCTCACACACTTACATGTAATTAAATAAAGGTTATGCATATTTGGCGTGCTGTCCGGGGAGAGGGGTCCGAGCTCGGTGTCCAGCCCAGCCCAAAAAGCGCCCCCGCCGAGTGCTTCTCCCCGTGCTGGGGTAGAAACTATGCTGAAGGTGCGGGGTCGGGGGGGTGGAGGGATGCTGAAGTCGAGAAATACCAAAGGTTGGACATCCTTGGTTATTTATAGGAGTTTTCTCTTGCGCTGATTGGATAAATGGTGTAATCACTAATGATGAACTGGCGTCCGGGGAGAGGGGTCCGAGCTCGGTGTCCAGCCCAGCCCAAAAAGCGCCCCCGCCGAGTGCTTCTCCCCGTGCTGGGGTAGAAACTATGCTGAAGGTGCGGGGTCGGGGTGGTGGAGGGATGCTGAAAGTCGAGAGATAACGAAGGTAGGACGTACTTGCTTATTTATAGGAGTTTTCTCTTGCGCTGATTGGATAAATGGTGTAATCACTAACGATGAACTGGCCGTGTTAATTATCTGTGCGTGCTCCTCCCGAAATTTGTTTATAAAACATCACTTGTATTTATACGCACATTTGAACTTCTCACAAAAACTTTCTGCCTAATTCACAACACGTGCGTACGCACATGAATTTGTTCTTAACCTCGTCCTAATGCTAGTGAATCTGGAGTATTGTAAATGAGCGGCTGCATGCATGAGTTTAGTCATTTGCATAAAACACGCCCACACCATCTCCATATAAGGGCTTTCCAAACAACCTTTCCTTTACAGCCTTTCATTACTCTCGTCACAGATACTCCACGCAAACCCATATGATGCTCGCTGTCTACAGATGCGCTCTCGCCGGATCTTTGAGCAAAGCAAATCAGTTCATACACAATAAAACACCTTTGATACAAACCCAGTTTACAGAGCTTTACGTGTGCTTTCAGCTGTTCCTATATTTTTTCTTAAATTTAGAATGTTTTAGTGAATCATGATTTGTTTGTGAAAACGTTCGTACGCAGGTTTCACGCACAGATGTGTGCGTACGCATGCTTAGTGAATGAGACCCACTGTGAGCAGACTGTATTGATTTAACCAGCAGAACGATGAGTGTTCAGTAAACAGGTGCATGTATTAATCATCAGTAATCAGAGTGAATGACCCTCCGTCAGCGGTATCGTTAGCGTAACTGGAACAAACAGCGCTTTAATACACATGATCATCCCATCACGTCTGAGTCTGATGGGACTGTGCTGTGAGACCATGGGTAGTTTGTTCTTCCTGTGTCCACCCCTGCACTTCCTGTCCAGAGACTCACTGAATGAGCAACATCAGCTGCTGTGTTGAAGCACAGGAAATTACAGATTACAGGCCGAACCATCAGCGTGTGTGTGTGTGTATGTGCGCGTGTGCAGGTGCCATGTTCTAATGGATCCCTGCTGCATGTCTGGTGCACACGAATCCTGCTGGAGCCAAACACACACATGCAGCAGAGAGTGGTGAGTACACACACACACACACGTTCGTCTCATACACAGCTGTTGCGTGTGTGTTCAGGTTGTGTTCAGTCCTCTGTTCATGATGTGGAGTCACCTGCCGGATCCGGTTCTGGTTCATGTGGAGAAGAGGAGTCTGGGTCACAGAGACACACAGCTCATTCACGGCCGCGGCCACCAGGAGGCGCTGCTGAACGTGGAGGAAGATCTGACACACCACCTCACCTTCCAGGTACACACATTACTGTACACACA
>NW_015632484.1:113818-115602 GCF_001515625.1 Sinocyclocheilus rhinocerous
CATCATGTTTGAAGGAAACCAGCTCTGCTCATCACCTGCAGAGTACCATCCCAAAAGTAAAGTGTGCTGCTAGCAGCCTCATGCTGTGGAGCTGTTTTTCAGCGGCAGGGACCAAGGGACTCGTCAGAGTAGAAGAAAAGCTCAATGCACCAAAATATTGAGGTAGCTTTAGTGAAAACCCAGTCCAGAGCATTCAGGACCTCAGACTGGACAGAAGGCTCACCTTCCAACAGGACAGTGACCCTAAGCACACAGCAAGAGTGGCTTATAGACAGGATCCAGTGACTTGAGACTTGACTTGATCTTCATGACTTGACTTTATAACAACTGTAATTAAATTATTTTTTATTAATAAATAATTGCGTCTTATATTGGTAAACAAAACGCAGCGGCAGCAGTGATCTGAGTCTGCGCAGTTTGTGACGCTGCACAAGCACAGAGTTACTGCGCGCCAAATACAGAAAGTAAGAGAATCTCCCAGATGTTTTCTTTTGGATAAACAAATATCTGCTCTGCAGTCATTTTAAAATGTAATTTGTGTGGAAATATTACAAAGTCTGTAAACAGGACGTTAACACAAGCACATGCTGAATACTGACGAAAAGAAGAGAACGGAGACAGCAGAGAAAATACTGTAACGGGCTCGATAATATACTGGAAGAAAAATATAAACATTCAGTTGGAGTCTATATGTATCGCTAAAGGATATGACCAGACTTAAAGAAAAAATTAGATGACTAACTTGTAAGACTAGTCTAAACCTTCTATGCAACCAGCCCCAGCAGGATGTTCACACAGAAGTCAAACGTTTAGTGTTTTGTTTATGTTCCTGCACCTGATGGATGTGGTGTGATGCTCATCTGTCTCATGTGTCTCTCTGGTCCATGTCTCATGTCTTTCTCTCACATCTGTGTTTCTGGTCCATGTCTCATGTCTTTCTCTCACATCTGTGTTTCATGTGTCTTTTTCTCACATCTGTGTCTCATGTGTCTCTCTGGTCCGTGTCTCATGTCTGTCTCTCACATCTGTGTCTCATGTGTCTCTGGTCCGTGTCTCATGTGTCTGTCTCTCACATCTGTGTCTCTGGTCCGTGTCTCATGTGTCTGTCTCTCACATCTGTGTCTCATGTGTCTGTCTCTCACATCTGTGTCTCATGTGTCTTTCTTTCACATCTGTGTCTCATGTGTCTCTGGTCCGTGTCTCATGTGTCTGTCTCTCACATCTGTCTCATGTGTGTCTCACATCTGTCTCTCGTGTCTTTTTCTCACATCTGTGTCTCATGTGTCTGTCTCTCACATCTGTCTCTCATGTGTCTTTTTCTCACATCTGTGTCTCATGTGTCTTTCTCTCACATCTGTGTCTCATGTGTCTCTGGTCCGTGTCTCATGTGTCTGTCTCTCACATCTGCGTCTCGTGTGTCTGTCTCTCACATCTGTGTCTCGTGTGTCTTTCTCTCACATCTGTCTCATGTGTGTCTTTCTCTCACATCTGCGTCTCGTGTGTCTGTCTCTCACATCTGTGTCTCGTGTGTCTCTGGTCCGTGTCTCATGTGCCTGTGTCTTTTATTAAAAATGTAAAAATTATTTACCTAATGAAAGTGAACTAATGTTAAGGCGTAAGAGCTCAATCTAAAGCATTATTTTAATTTTTTATTGTTACTTAATGAATTGGGTCTCATAAACTAACAATGAGCAAAACAGTCTCTTTATTAAACTAGTGTTAATTGTAGTTTAATATATATTAACCTACTAAAAAATTAACTAAATTGAATAGTAAAGAAACTA
>NW_015632485.1:0-11464 GCF_001515625.1 Sinocyclocheilus rhinocerous
ACTGATCATTCTTCCTGAACGATCGTGTCCTGTTTACATAATAGCATACCGCTCGTACAGGACACAAAGTGTGCAATTTCTGCTCCTCCGAAGAAGAAAAAGGAGGGGGGTAAAAGGCACGCAACTCCAAAGCAGAGCAGTTATAAGCTGAATCACTGACTTTGGGAACGAACACCGGGTTAGGCAGTAACGTAACCTTGCTGTTATCCGGACTAAAATCCAGACATGCCCGATGAACCAACAAAGCATGTAACTCACACACTCGCTTAGCTGAGATTAAAGCAAGTAGTAAGACCATTTTCAGAGATAGGAGCTTAATATCCACACTCTCCAGAGGTTCAAATGGGGCTCGAGTTAAAGCATTCAGAACCATGGACAAGTCCCATGACTGGACCAGATGCTTAGATACTGGTCTCAAACGCTTCACCCCCTTCATTCCCAAGGGAACCCCTGTCTGGAATAAACAGGGATCTCTCCACTGATGAAGAGCCATCACGCACTCCGCGTGTATTCTTACTCTGCGCGCGAGGTGCCGACGAGGACACAGACGTCTCTCTGCTACCCATCGCTGGAAGTCTCTCATTTTCAGCAAACCTAGCGGGACCACGGACAGCGACGAAGCCATCATGCCCAAAAGGCGGAGACAGGTCCTGAACGATACCAAATTTCCCTTGCGAAACTGAGCCAGGCACTGATAAAACGCCATTATCCTCCTTTCCGAGAGCATAGCGCGGTATTCCACAGAGTATCTGGGCTTACGAATAGACTCTATCTCCTGAGATGGAATCAGCTGGCTTTTGGCATAGTTGATTCTGAACCCCAGACTCATTAGATGAGACGTGAGCATCTCTGTGTTCCGTTCCGCGCGCTCCCGCGAGTGAGCGCATATCAGATAATCGGCCAAATAAGCAGATATTCTGAGCCCCTTGTGTCTCAGAGGTGATAACGCTGTCTCTATGCACCTGCTGAACACACGAGGAGCGAGGCTGAGCCCAAATTGAAGAGTAACAAATTCGTACACTTCGCTCTGAAAGGAAAACCGCACGCTTACAAACTTTCACTAGGTCACAATCCACCACCGTCGACGCCACGACGCTTGTGCTGCAGACAGGATAGCGTCATCCTCCTCATCATCCGGTTCCTCTCGGAGGAGACGAGCTAACATCTCCTCATCATCGCCTTCCGCAAGCAGCTGCTGGTCGAAAAGCGGCGTAAACTCAGGAGACTCTGAATCCATAATATCCCCCCACAAAGACACTTCGCTCTGAAAGGAAAACCTGAGATATTTCCTGTGAGCCGGATAGATGCTTATATGAAAGTAAGCATCCTTGAGATCGACCGCAGTGAACCAATCGTTCCGACGGATTGTGCGCGTGAGAGCATCTTGAATTTGTACTTCATCAAGTGCTTGTTTAGAGCCCGTAGGTCCATTATTGGGCGCAAACCCCCGTCTTTCTTTGGAATTAGAAAATAACGGGAGTAATAGCCTTTCTGAGTTTCCCCCACTGGAACTCGTCTTATAGCTCTTTTCTCTAAGAGGGAGGATATTTCTGCTTCTAACACCCGAGCTGAATCCCCATTTGCTACAGATGTTATGACCCCGTTGAAAGGAGGGGGTTTTACAGTGAACTGAAGCCTGTAACCCTATATTACAGTCGCGAGGACCCACGGATGTGCGGAACACTCTCTCCAAGCCTCCTGATAAAGAGCCAGAGTGTTCAGCTGAACCGATTCCATAGATGGAGTGCTGGCGCCATCTAGTGGACAGAGAGAAAAACGGCCAGGATCTGTGTGACTCAGAGACCGATTTTTCTCTTGGTTCATTGTTATTATTTTGTTTTTGTCTCCCTGTGCCCTCGGCATTGAGCCTGGATGCAACAGATAATTTTTTATTTGCTTTAAACCCAGAGGCTGAAGTGCTTTGTGACAATACACTTGAGAACTTGTGCTTGTACCCATCAGACCACATTCTCTTGGTGGCTGAGTATTCTGCACTTGAACTTGACGGAACATTGTGTGTTGAGGGGAAGCTGAACTGGCCTGAACACAACTTAGAACCATTTTTCCACCCAAACTCCACATCTTCATCTTCTTCGTGGGTGGGGGAACAGATATGGTGGGCTTGGGAGAGGACATCAATGAGAACCCTAGGTGCTGCCTATCCCTCCCATGCAGAGATTGCATCCTAGGTATCCCTCCTCTTTTTGTTAGAAGGGTTAGCGGACTTGGACCTGGCAGCCGCCGCCGCGAATGACTGCTTTCCCCATGGTTTAGCGAGCCGCCTGCTCCGTGCTCTGGGGTTTTGCAGTCCTGGACGCATTCAAAAACCTCCTGTTCTGCGTCGGGGGAACAGGACGCGGGGGAACAGGAGGACGTGGTGCTCTTTTACATGTCAAACGCCTCGCCTTCCTTCTTCTGGAGGTCGCACCTCTGTCTCATCGCCGCAACGGCTGGGCCGAACAATCCACTCGAATCCACAGGAGCGTCGAGAAAATCTAACTTCTCTCTGTCCCCGACACCCGATAGATTTAGCCACAGCAACCTCTCGCCCGCAACGGCAAAAGCCATGGTACGGCCGCAGCTTTGCACCGCGCCACGTGAGGTGTGTAGATTGAGATCTGTTATGTTGCAGATCTCCTCCCAGACCCCCGGGTTTGGATTGCCGACGTCCAGCTGAGTGCCAAGCTCCTCCAACAACTCGGCTTGATAGGCCGTCAACAACGAAGTGACGTTAAGTGCCCGCACCGCCATTGCTGAGGATTTATACATTTTTTGGTACATGGAAGCGGTGAAGCGTTCCATTTTCCCAGGGAGGGAGGGACTAGCAGATGAGAGAGTGGTTCGCCTGTTTGGATGCAGGTGGTGAGCCACTGACTGCTCGACCGTGGGAGGGTTAGAGAGCCCAAGCCCTTCCATTTCACTCACATCGAGCGACGAGTATCCCTTGACGGGCACACGATGAGAAAAGGGTTTGTCCCACGATCGCTTCATCTCTGCTACACACGCCGGCAAAGCGGGAAGCAGTTGTTTCGCCTGTGGAAGGCGAGAAGGAAGCCTTTTCCCATCATAGATGTCACGTTTAACTCCCGGATCCCCAGGAGTTACGGGCCAAGCGATGCCAAGCTTAGCTGCCACACGCTTACAAACTTCCACTAGGTCACAATCCACCACCGTCTACGCCACGTCGCCACTTTGCGCGCTCACGGGCCTGGACGCTTGTGCTGCAGACAGGATAGCGTCATCCTCCTCATCATCCGGTTCCTCTCGGAGGAGACGAGCTAACATCTCCTCATCATCGCCTTCCGCAAGCAGCTGCTGGTCGAAAAGCGGCGTAAACTCAGGAGACTCTGAATCCATAATATCCCCCCACGAAGAAAGATCCCGTGGGGGAGAGGGTTGGACCCCCTTTGTCGAAGGAGGGACAGAAGATAGAACCGGATCGTCTTTAGAAGATACAGCCACCCGAAGCTTTCTTTCCAAGATCCTGGCCGGCATTACACGACATGCGCGCAACTCTCCGCATCCGCCAGTGCGGCCTGAGTGCTTAACACCCATGCACGCGATACACATCGGATGCGAATCCCTGCCCGAGATCATAAATCCACAAGCTGCCGGACACGAGCGCGAAGGGACATCCTTCCCTTTCTCCGCTGCGACCTTGGACCCCGACATGGTGAGTAGAATAATCTTAGCTCGCCTTAACGCGTTAGCTAGAAGAAAAAAAAACCTGTATATTCATGCAGTGTGCTCATGTCAAAAGATTAAATCGATCAGAAACTTGTGACATATAAACGCGCATATCAACCCGATCACTTTATTTAGCGTTCATGTAAACACTATGTTCGGATTCGTCAATCAGAATGAATTCATTCCGATGGTAGCACATGGATGGTAGTGTCCATGTAAACGTACCTAGTGAGATATCACATTCTGATCAAGAGCCACTCCTGAGATCTGTGTCCACAGGGAGTGTCCCTTTAAATGAGCACTCAGAGTCCTTATATACTCTACTCCCCTAATTATCAATTAAAAAGGGGGAGGGGAAGTGACTCAAAACTCCCACAATCTACCACCAATACATGAGGAGGACATTCAGGGTCGTAACACCTCCCACTCCAAAAAGAGGTTCCCTAAAGAACCGATAAAAGGGAAGAAAAAAATTAAAAGAAACAAACAAAAAAACATAAACATCCCACAAGAAGATACATTAAGGCCGGTGATACTCATCTCTGCAATCCCGCTCTATTTCACCCTCAGATCTCCTGGGCCCTAGGACATCAGAGAGAGGGAAAGACACCGCAGACACTACACATAAACCTTTACACATGTGAAAGAGCACTGGCAATCAGATTATCTTTGCCACGTATATGTTTGATCTGTAGGTGGAAAGATTGTAAAATAAGACTCCATCTCATAATTCTTTGGTTTTTACCACGCATTCGGCCCAAGAAGGTCAAAGAGTTGTGATCAGTGTACACAATAATGGGTCCACAAATTTAGCTCAAATAAACCTCAAAATGTTGAACAGCCAACACTGGAACAGCGCAACCTGTAAAACAACATCCATATCAATGTTAATGTCATGCTCAATGACATGAGTTCGAGTAGGGATATCAGATGATGACAAATGATGAGTAAGATTAGCAAAGATTTCAGAATTGTTAAGTCTTCCTTCCACTACTTCTCGAGAAGATCCCTTAATTTCCCCTGTATCTACTGGACCTAAATTCTCACCGTTTCTTCAGATACTTCTGAAGTGCCCTGACCATCAGATAAAGTAGTTGATACAATATCAACAGACAAAGAGGTTACAGTCACATAAATTTTAATAAATTAATATGACAAACCTGTAATTTCTTCCGGTGATGAGGCGTATTTAGTAAATAGTTGTTATTGGGAAAACATTTTGCAACCCTATAAGGTCCAGTAAATCTAGCCTGGAAAGGACTAGTCAAAATGGGTAATAAAGCCAACACTTTGTCACCTACTTGAAAATCTCTGAATTTAACCTTGCAGTCGAACAATCTCCGCATCTTCTCTTGAGATTTACCTAATTTTCATTGAGTGACACTATAAAGTGGAGACAAAGAACAAACATCATCATGGCCATCACAATGAAATGGATTTTCAGATATGGAACCATACTTTTCCACCTTGTCGTCAACAACAGGCTGTAGATATAGACATAGAAATAGACATAGAACTATTAGCTTCAATATTAGTGACCACAACACTAAATTCTGGCTGGGAGGAATTCACAGAAGAAAAAAAAGTGTCACTAAGAACTTTCCTTTTCATCCAATATCATCATCTTAGCCTTGGTTCGAGTGATCGCACAAGCAGGGAATAAGTTAGGACAGTTAGAGGAGTCATCCATTTTCTTTACAATAGAAACTACTATTGTTTCTACTATCTGGCTTTTCCCACACATTTTCTCCTGCTAAATTGTTGCCAAGTATAAAGGTGACACCAGAAACAGGTAGCACTGCACGAACTCCAACGACAACATTACCTGACACAAGTTTTGAGGTGAGATGTATACGGTGTAAAGGAACTTCTACAAAACCCCATCTCAAACCCTCTCACCAGTATGCGGGTTCCAGTAGCAGTACTATCAGACAAAGGCAGGTGTCCTTCCAGTAAAAAGGACTGCGTGGCCCCAGTATCTCGAAGGATACAAACAGGAACATTCTTCTCGGAGCCAGGCAAAGACACAGTCCCCTCTGTATGAAATGGTGCATAATCACTATGACTCTTCACATTCTCAATCTCCACCTCAGATATATCCCTCTACTTGTTTTGTTTTGTACAACTTGGACAGAACATTCTTCTCGGAGCCAGGCAAAGACACAGTCCCCTCTGTATGAAATGGTGCATAATCACTATGACTCTTCACATTCTCAATCTCCACCTCAGAGATATCCCTCTACTTGTTTTGTTTTTGTACAACTTGGACAGGACTATGGTTCTCACATAATGAAGAGAATAAACCAACAGTTTTAGCAGATTTCTCTTTCTTTTTAAGAACCGTATAATCACAAATTTTATGTCCTGCCCTTTTACAATAGAAGCACACAATCTCTCCTTTCATGCGTGCATTAGCGACAGCATGTTCAGTAGAAGAACTAGAAACAACATTCTGACGTATTACAGTCACTTTGCTCTTATTTAAAACACTCATCTTAGGTCTAACATTATAAGAATAATTTAAATGGCTAGTCGAACCTCGGTGAGTAAGGACGAATTCATCAGCCATGAGAGCAGCATCTGACAATTTACTCACCTTATCTCAACAGCATTCGGTACGCAATGTTTAAACTCTTCCAAAAGAATCAACTCCCTGAGGTGTGCTTTAGTAGTTACTTTCATTGGGTTACACCAACGATCAAACATGTTCTCTCTTTCTCTGGATAATTCAAGATAAGTGCTCTTCTCAGGTTTTAAAAAATTCTACATTTCTGGCAATATGCCTCAGGTGCTAATTCATACGCTTGCAATAATGCAGTTTCAACGGTTTTATAATCACTGCTTTGCTCAACAGTCAGCGCTGAATGCACATCCTGTGCTCTCCCTGTTAACACACATTGAAGCAATAATGTCCAAAACTCTCTGGGCCACTTGTAACTCAGCGACACGTTCTTAATGTCATGTCTTGTTACCACAGTAACCAGAGGGTGTTAGTTTGGGGGTAGTTCACATAACTCTTAACATATAGTTTGCTTGTTGGGTGAGGATAATAATCTTCTAATATTTTATACCAGGGATGTCTAATTCAGTTCCTGGAGGGCCACAACACTGCAGAGTTTAGCTTCAACTCTAATTGAGCACACCTCAGTCAAGGTCTTCATTACTTGAAAACTAAAGGTAGGTTTGCAGCAGGTTGGAGCTGAACTATGCAGGACTGTGACCCTCAAGGAGCTGAGTTTGACACTCCTTTTTTTTTTTTTTGGGAAAAAAATGGCAGATTTGGCCCTTTTAACTTGTATTTATCTCTTTTCACCCAAGATCTGAAAGAAGAGAGTGAAGAACTGAATGAAATACAAGACAAAGATCAGTTTAAGAAACATGATTTCGTAACTGGACAAAAATCATATAGTTGCTCACAGATTGCAAAGACTTTGACACGAAAAAGGGCTCAAAATACTGGAACTAGATGTCATTTCACCTGCCAACAATATGAAAAGAGTTTTGATCAACGTGGAAAACTTCAAGTCCACATGAGAATTCACACCGGAGAGAAGCCTTACTCCTGCAAACCGTATGGAAATAGTTTCCCTAAAAAGGGAAACCTTAAAAGGCACATGATAGTTCACACTGGAGAGAAGCCTTTCACCTGCCCTCAATGTGGAAATAATTTTACACATAAAAACACTCTTAATGACCACATAAGAATTCACACTGGAGAGAAGCCTTTCACCTGCCAACAGTGTGGAAAGAGTTTCATTCAAAAAAGATACCTTAAAAACCACATGACAATTCACACGGGAGAGAAGCCTTTCACATGCCCTCAGTGTGGAAACAGTTTTACTCGACAAGGAAACTTTAAAAGGCACATGAGGATTCACACTGGAGAGAAGCCGTTCACGTGTTTTCAGTGTGGAATCAGTTTCACTCAGCAAAGAAGCTTAAACAAGCACATGAGAATTCACACCAGAGAGAAGCCTTTCACCTGCCAACAGTGTGGAAAGAGTTTCATTCAAAAAAGATACCTTAAAAACCACATGACAATTCACACGGGAGAGAAGCCTTTCACATGCCCTCAGTGTGGAAACAGTTTTACTCAACAAGGAAACTTTAAAAGGCACATGAGGATTCACACTGGAGAGAAGCCGTTCACATGTTTTCAGTGTGGAATCAGTTTCACTCAGCAAAGAAGCTTAAACAAGCACGAGAATTCACACCAGAGAGAAGCCTTTCACCTGCCAACAGTGTGGAAATAGTTTCAATGAAAAAGGAATCCTTAAAACGCACATGAGGATTCACACCGGTGAGAAGCCGTGTACATGCCCTTAGTGTGGAAACTGTTTTACTCAACAAGGAAGCTTTAACAGGCACATGAGGATTCACTCTGGAGAGAAGCATTCAATTCCCACAAAGTGTGTGGAAGAACTTCTCAACAAAACTAAACCTTAGCTATAGCATGAACAGTTACACTAACGAGAAGCTGTTTACATTTGATTAGTGTGGAAAAAAATTCAGAAATAAAGTAACCCTTAATAAGCACGAGGCTTCACGCTGGAGAGAGACCTTTCACGTGTCTGTATGAAATGTGTTTCACAAATCAGAAAGACCTCAAACATCATTTACAAACTCATTCTGGAAAGCCATTGCCATGCTCCTCAGTGTGACAAGAGGTTTACAAAACGGAGCTATTTCAGAAATGACCTGCACATTCACTCTGGAAGAAGGCGATTTAATTATGATCAGTGTAATAAAAGTTTTTTTTGCCATCACACAAATACACCTGAAAAGCATATGTGAGATCCTATTTGTTCTTTGTGTGGAAAGAGTTTTAAATAGATCTGCAATATAAACTGGCACTAGATCAAAGTATTGATACACAGGAGGACTGAAATCATTAACTGAAACAGCAACAATTCATTAGCTATTTGTCACGATTAGTCTTGGTTTTGGTGTCATTTTCATGGGCTTTTAGTTTTGTTGTAAGGCTGGGATGATACGCTTATCTCAGAAAACAGTACTATCACAATACTTGGGTGCTGAATTGATTTGTATTCTATCCTATATATGAATTATACAATTATTGCAATATATTGTGATTTTTGTTTGCTTTTTTTAACACTAGACCATGGGGAAAAGTTGAATCTTACAGACTGTTTGTGATGTAAAAGATACGCTTTAATAGGCACAGTTTCCGTGTTACAATGGGGATTAAATAGTTTCCCTAAACAGGGAAACCTTAAAAGGCACATGGTAGTTCACAGTGGAGAGAAGCCTTACACCTGCCCTCAGTGTGGAAAGAGTTTTACTCAACGAGGAAACTTTAACAGGCACAAGAGAGTTCACACTGGAGAGAAGCCGTTCACATGTGTTCAGTGTGGAAACAGTTTCACACGACAAACAAGCTTTAACAGGCACATGAGAATTCACACCAGAGAGAAGCATTAAACCTGTGAACTGTGTGGAAGAAGTTCACGACAAAACTAAACCTTAGCTATCACATGAACAGTCACGCTAGTGAGAAGCTGTTTACATGTGATCAGTGGAAAGAGCTTCAGACATAAAGCAACCCTTAATAATCACGAGGCTTCGTGCTGGAGAGAGACCTTTCATGTGTCTTCAGTGAGAAATGTGTTTCATATATCAAAAAGACCTCTAACATCATTGTGGCAAACAGTGCAGGGGCCGAGAGCTGTGGGAACGGAGCGAGTTTCATGGAAGGAGATCCGGAAGGATAAAAGGAGGAGTGATGACAGTCCATGAAGAGAGAGGACAGGCCTGGACTTTGTTGTGCTTTATTATGTTTTTATGTGGCGGTCGTCCGTGAGGGGCTGAATCAGACACTGAAGACTTAATCTGAATTGTGTCAAAACAGCGCAAAGAACCAAAACAACCAAAAAGGCCCCGAGTCTCACACTGGACGACCATAAAACTGAGACCTGTCAGTTGGCACCACAAAGCCTGAGCTAACTAGTTACTCCTCTATGGACGACTGAATAAACTAACTCCTAAAAGAACTCCTCCAGCGTTGTCAACTTTAGGCAGTTAACCCAAGATAAATGGGTCTGGAGACACGCCTTCTGAATCAAACAGGGAAAATCATGAGGCAAAAGTGGGATTTCCCTCCCTCAAGATAAAGAGCTAAAGCCAGACTCCCTTTGACCTTTTCCTTCCTTGCATGACTGGAATCCGTGTCTCTTACTTTGTCTTTGCCCGCCTCAAACTTTGACCAGCCTACAGGACTCCACTTCCATCCTTCAGTCAACAACCATAGCCTCATGAAAATTGCATACATCGCTAGAAACTTGGGATTTCTTACTCTTAAAGCTCATTCTTTCCTCACTTTCTTTCTGCAACTTGGGGGAATGTGTGAGTGTGTGTTTATGTGTTAGATTAGTTTACATCTATTGGAGTTGTTCAGTAGTCTTGAAAAGAACATTATTTTGTGTATTTGGTGTAATGCAATGTGTTTATGTGATTTAAAGTAAAAAAAAAAACATTATTTTCCACATACTGTACATTATTGTTGCTCCTCTATGCCCCGCCTTTCTGAAACGCGTAGATTTTTACAAAGCTCATCGGTCTGAAAAGCGAGGTGTGCTCTGATTGGCCAGCTATCCAGTGCGTTGTGATTGGCCGAATACCTCAAGCGTGTGATGGATAACCATAACCGATTATAACGTACTGATACTTTTCTGACGTCATTTCTCGCATACGTGCTTTGAAGCACCGCTGCGCAGAATGATCAGTGTATGACCAAGTACCGCGAGAGCGATAAGAGAGCAGACGGATCCTTATGCTTTCGCGGTTGATGTCATACACTCATCCTGCGCAGCGCTGCTTCAAATCGATGACATGATAATCGTAACGTAACCGAACCGTGAGACCAGTGTAGGTTCACACCCAGTGACCGGTAGAGAAACAATTCTGGCGCCGTGCCTGTTCACACCACAAGTTGGTACAATTCTTTAGGGTCTTCATGAAATGTCTGCAAAATACTTTTATTAAAATTCCTTAAAGGTCGTGTAAAACAACACCCTTTTTACCTTGTCAAAAACAGTTCTGTACACAGAGACCCGTTTCGGTGCATGTCTCTTTAAATGCTATTGAGCTACTGCTCATCCCAAAACAGCGGACAGCATACAACTGGCTGAGGACGTAAATATGCAAATACTGGACAGTCCGTCAGCGGTCATGGGCAGGGCCAGAACAGTATGACATCATCTTGCTCAGAAAATCAAAACGGCTTGATAATTGAGACTGTTTAGGTTTTTGGGGGATTAAAAAAAAATGAGTGAAGTCCGTCAGCGGTCATGGGCAGGGCCAGAACAGTATGACATCATCTTGCTCAGAAAATCAAAACGGCTTGATAATTGAGACTGTTTAGGTTTTTGGGGGATTAAAAAAAAATGAGTGAATGAATTTTCATCATTGTAGGGTGGACACATTGTAGCGTGTCCACTCACTGCTAAAGACAATTTTACATCCAAGTTCAAGTTGAGCTTTATTGTCATTCCGCTACATGTGGGGACATACAATGGAACGAAATGTCGTGTCTCACAGGACCACGGTGCTACATAAATACAGACATACAACAATTAAGTAAAACAGTACAACCTATACACAACTAGCCTACTGACTGATTTGACTGTAAATATACTATATATATAAATGTTTACTTATACATAAATTAAAAAAATACAGACTATACGGATGCTTCACATAATACTGTACATGTGCAAAGAGAAACATCGTAAGTCAAGCAGCTGGCTGGGGAACAGTG
>NW_015632485.1:13756-18765 GCF_001515625.1 Sinocyclocheilus rhinocerous
AAAAAAAAAAACTCCACACATCACTTTTGGCCAAAGATGGAAACTCGAGTATGTGACTTGGACTCAAGTCGCACTGAAAGTCACAAAGATAAAGACTTGTGACTTGACTTGGACTCGTGATCAGCTGACTCGAGACTTGACTTGGACTCATGACTCGTGAGACTCGTAAAAATGCAAGTCATTTTTATATGACATTCCATTCATATTCTCCCTTTACTACCCCACGTGACAGCATCATACACAACATTTTTCTATTAATTCCTAATCGATTAATTCCCTATCAATATGTCCTGCAGTAGCAAATGTCACAACAATTCATCTCCAAACACACCAAGCCATTATTATATACACACGTGTCACTGGTTCAAAACTGTAATATACCCACTCTAGAAAATCATGATTAATATAAGATTGCATTGTAAATAAACTACACAGTCTAAAGGCATCTTTACACACCAAATGCGGCACAGAAACCAAATCTGAAGCGTAGGGATGTAATTATGCACCCCGAGCCGGTTGAAAATCGATACAAATATGTGACAATTCAAATCGGTTTAGATGTTAAATGAATCGCGGTAGTTTATATGAATGAATCTCTGAGGGGAACTGACTGTCTTTAGAAAAGTTTAGATTATTTTTCTTTGCATCTTGCCTCTGTATAATGCAGTGTTCACAAGCGCTTTACAGCGGTAACCAAGGAAACGCTGTATCGCTGCTGTTCCATTAGCGCCACCTGCTGTCAGAGAGTGAATCTGCGTCTCATTCAGCCCGTCTGATGTTTTTGTCTCGTTCAAGTCAAGTCAAGTCAAGTTGAGCTTTATTGTCATTCCGCTACATGTGGGGACATACAATGGAACGAAATGTCGTGTCTCACAGGACCACGGTGCTACATAAATACAGACATACAACAATGAAGTAAAACAGTATAAACCTATACACAACTAACCTACTGACAGATTTTGACTATAAATAGACTATATATAAATGGTTACCTATACACAAAGTAAAAAATACGAACTATACGAATGCTTCACATAAATACTGTACATGTGCAAAGAGAAACATTGTAAGTCAAGCAGCCGGCTGGAGAACAGTGCAAGATGATTTGTAATGCATGAGCATGTAAACATACACATATTACTGAGTCTTTTGTGGGATTATGTACACACAGCAGTGTGTGTGAAAAGTGTCTAGTGCGCATAGAGGAGAGTGTGGTTTGTACAGGTCCACTCACCTGTGTGTAGCGCACTTCGAATTGCACAATAAAAAGAAAGTTTCAGACAGTTTTTCCTGGGTGCTTGGGGGGTGGAGGAGTTGGGATGGTCCATGTTTCAGGAGGTAGGGGGTTTGTGTGGGGTTTCAGAGGAGGGCGGGGTGATTTGAGTTCAGGGCTCTCACAGCCTGGGGGAAAAGCTGTTGAGCAGGCTGGAGGGAGTACCAGACAGTGATGCAGCTGGTCAGCACGCTCTCAATGGTGCCCCTGTAGAATGTGGTGAGGATGGGTGGAGGGAGACTTGCTCTATTCAGCCGGCGGAGAAAGTGTAGGCGCTGTTGTGCCTTCTTGGACAGTGACAGTGTGTTGGTGGTCCAGGTGAGATCTTCTGTGATGTGTACCCCCAGGAATTTAGTGCTGCTGACTCTCTCTACAGTCGAGCTGTCGATGGTCAGTGGGGGGTGGTCAACGGAGTTTCTCCTGAAGTCCATCACAACCTCCTTTGTCTTACTCACATTGAGGGACAGGTTGTTAGTGCCACACCATTCAGCCGATGTCCCCTTTAAGAGAAACGGAGCATGTTCTGGTGGTCTCATGGTGGTCTTACACAGTGCCCCATTTTGAAAACATATATTTGTATTTAATTTATTACACAACATTCACGTAGGGAACATTAATATATAAAAACTGGTGTTCAGTATAAAACAGAAAATATATGTGCATGACAATATACAGTGGGGAAAAATATTTATTTGATCCTCTGCTGATTTTGTAAGTTTGTCCACTTACAAAGAAATTGTAATTTTCTGGGTCTGTAATTTTTATGGTAGGTTTATTTTAACAGATAGAGACAGAATATCAACCAAAAAATCCAGAAAAAAACATGATATAAAGGTTAGAAATTGATTTACATTTCATTTAGGGAAATAAGTATTTGATCCCTATATTTGAGCACTGTTGGTGTGATTATTCGGAAATGGAAGAAATACAAAATAACCATCAATTGGCCTCGGTCTAGAACTCCGTGCAAGATCTCGCCTCGTGGGGTAAGGATGATTATGAGTCGTAAAGAAGTTATGTTTTTTGAGCAAAACATTTCAGGATTTCTCTCCATATAATGGACTTCTATGGTGCCCTGAGTTTGAACTTCCAAAATGCATATAACTTTTTATATTAAAAGCAAACAAGCAAGCCCAGCCCAGATTTAAAAATATATATATATATATATATATAAATAAATGGTAGATACCAATTGTTTAGTGACAGTAAGTGAGCCATACCCACAGCCAGACCCACTTGAGCAGCAGAGATGCTAAGATGCTTTGTTTATCTTGCTGTCGCGGGATTTCTGTCCTGAATTCTCTGAATCAACCAAGTGGAATGGATTTGTGGAAGCAGCAGGGCATTCCTCAGTGGAATGGATTTGACTGACGGAGCTCTGAAAAGTGAACAGACATGCGCTGAATGACAGTAAAAGTGAGTGGGTCCAATATCATTGGTCTTAAAAAGTGGTTCCGACACCCATGCATTTACAAGATATACGCATTCAAAACTTACAGTCTCTCACTTCCGCCACTCAAGCTTTTAAATGATATCCATTTTTTGTAAATTTCACTCCGAGGGAATTTATTATATTTACTGAAAATTTTTACAGAATCACTGTTTTACAGCCGATCAAATGAATCGCCCAACGATCAATTAAACAGGCCGTAACCATCAACTCTGCAACAGATATTAATATCTAAAGTATAGTGAAACCACTATTTATTAGAACAGTTACAAGATCGGCAGTTTAAGACATTAACTTGAAAGCACAAATCACAAGATAGTTATTTTTATATACAAACAACGAACAACTCTAATAGATGTAAACTAATCTAACACATAAACACACACTCAAACATTCACCCAAGTTGCAGAAAGAAAGAAAGAATGAGTTTTAAGAGTGAGAATACGAAATCCCAAGTTTATAACAGCATATGTAATTTCTTAGACCTGAACAACCATCAATCATTAATTCAACCCTCACATTGAGTTTTCAGTGAGGCTATGGGTGTTAACTGAATGATGGAAGTGGAGTCCTGCAGGCTGGTCAAAGTTTGAGGAACTTTGAGACAAAGTAAGAGACAGCTTTTTTGGCAAAACAATTAGAAAACGAGACTCTCGACAGAAAAGAATGAAAGTAAAAGAAAGAAAATAAAAAAGAGTGAGGCAAGACTAGATTCTAGATGGTTTCTTTATGATGGCAGATGAGCAGCAGGTCAGGAGCAGGCAAGCAGTGTGAACGTAGTGAAGGCAAGGCAAACAGGAGGCAGACAGCTTTTGTTCATCATGAATTTTTAAACTTGACTGTTTAACTCATTGCCTAACGAGTTTCTGACCAATTAGACATTGGTTTAACTTGAGGTGTAGCTATGTTTCTCCTCCCCTCATATAAATCAAAACATTATCTTCTCATTCACATGGTTCCTAGTTTTCCCACTCTTGTGAAATATAATTTAGACTTGATTACTATACTGAGAATATGATACATTTTTACCAAGAATTACCCGATACCAACATTCGGAAAAATAACTTTCATTTACATCATGCCAGAACCACATATTACTGTAAACTGTTCAATACACTCTAAAAAGTCCTGGGTTACAATTTCAACTCAAATTATGGGTTATGCCTTTTGGGTCATTTTTTGGGTTATTTTTTCAGTGTTTGGGTAGTTTTTGTGTTACTCAGATCCTGGTCAGCGGTTGAGTCATCTATCAGTTTTATGGTCGTCCAGTGTGAGACTCGGCGCAAAAAAACAAAACAACCAAAAAGGCCCTGTTTTGACACAATTTTGATCAAGTCTTCAGTGTCTGATTCACTCCAAAATCTTGCATCACATACTGACATTATACATGTGGCAAGCAGGGCAGGACTGAGAGCCACAGGAACCGGTGAACATTCACACAACTTTGATTATAAAATAAACAAACAACAAAATAAAAAGTAAAGCGGCAGCCCCTCACGGACGACCGCCACATAAAAACGTATGTTATTTTAACTTTAAACCGCATAAACACATTTCATTACACCAAATATACAAAATAATGTTCTTTTTAGCAACATCATATGACCCCTTTAATGTTTCCGTTTCTTGTTTTAGTTAGGCCTAAATAATGGGAGCGAAATTATACAGTGCCTCACGTTGTACTAAAATAAAGGAAAGAATTAATAAAATACGCAACAATTTCTTAATTAGTGAACAGATATATTTTCCCCACGTAGTTCTTTGTCAAAATAAAGGACAGGTAACGAATATAAAAGTATGTGCGTGACAAAAATGCATGCTGTTTTATTAAAGGAATTTTAATATATCAATTAAAAATGTATTTGTGACAAATATTAAGTAATGTAAGAATATTGACATTTAGAATCCATGTATGTAGCCTAGCCTGGAATAGGCTACCGCTTTTAATGCTCCGATGCAAAGTAAACCACCATTTCTTTAAGGTAATATAACACATGATTTATATTATATAAATTGTTAAAAAGGCCTAACAAAGGTAGAACTGTAAAACAGTTCTACTCAGCCGTCATCGAGTCTGTTCTGTGCACTTCAATAACTGTCTGGTTTGGTTCAGCTACAAAATCAGACATCAGAAGACTACAGAGAACGGTTCGGACTGCTGAAAGGATTCTTGGTGCCCCCCTGCCTACCCTCCAAGAACTGTATACATCCAGAGTGAGGAAAAGGGCTCAGAAAATCACTCTGGATCCATCACATCCAAGCCACCTCCTTTTTGAACTTTTGCCA
>NW_015632485.1:19276-27489 GCF_001515625.1 Sinocyclocheilus rhinocerous
TCACATCCAAGTTATCCCCTTTTTGAACTTTTGCCATCTGGCCGGCGCTTCAGAGCCGCAAATACCAGGACAGCCAGGCACAAGAACAGTTTCTTCCCCCAGGCAATCTACCTTATGAACAGTTAAATGTTCCCCACTTTATGCAATAAAAATATGCAATAATCTTATATTTATTTGTTACCACCTCCATCCTAATACATCCCTGCATCTCACTCTATTCCATTCTATCATATATAGCACAACTGTTCATACAATTTATTTATTTTTTGATGTATTTTTCAATATTTCTCTATTTATATTTACATATGTGTATTTTATTTATTTATTTTTTGTCTCTGTTGTTGTTGTCTCTGTGTACTGGAAGCTTATGTCACTATAACAAATTCCTTGTATGCGCAAGCATACTTGGCAATAAAGCTCTTTCTGATTCTGAAAAATAATGCTGCACACCTGTTAAATGTTTCAAATCTAAAATATGGTGTAATACTTAGCTTAGCGTAAATATAAGCACAGGCTCATAGACTTGACATTTATCCTGCTTGAATTTGTTCTAAATGAGAAACGCACATAGCCTATGTAGCATTTGGACCAATCAGACACACAACTATTTGTTATATCTAACAAATAATCAAATTTAACAAATAATCTCCCCTTCACCTAAACAAAGGGCCAACTATGAGGGTTTATGGACCCTTCCCCCGAAATGCATCTAACACCTCAGAAAGGCAGAACAGGCCTCTGGTTCCATGGCAACCAATGCTGATATCACTGGTTTTATTGCCCAAAGGAATGCGGGCAGAGCAACTCACTCATTTTCCTCATAGGAAAGACACATAATGCCCAGAGAAATGGACTATTCTCTAATTACACCTAACTTCATAAGTAGCTACTAAATTTGCATCGGTGAATATGAAATATTTTATCTAGGCCTACAGTGTTTTTCTTTCATTTTCCGCCGACTGCAGTCATCAAATGTAACATCAGCGAGGCAAAGCTGACGGCTATTTGTGAAAATGCACTTTCAAGTAGAGGTCTGCACGGGACTGTTATTTTAGTCCCGCTCCCGCAAGGTTCTATTCCGCACCCACCTGCTCCCGCTATATATTCACTCTTTGTTCACCCGCTGTCCGCTTAGAATAATTTTCTTCCCGACCCGACCGTTCCCGCTAAATTTAGATCTCGTTTCAAGAATCTCACATTTAAATTTCCGCTACTGAAAGAAAGAGAGATAGGCTGACAAATAAAAGTGTAGTGTATTTTATTCGTCTTGTCAAGAGTCTTGAAGACTTTGACTTGAATTTATATGAATTATCTTAAGACACAAAATTAGTTTAATATTTTATGCAACACAGTAGGGAAAAAAGTGTCAGAGAAAATAAAAATGTTGTACAAAAAAAATTATTTTTTATTTTTATTCGTCTTGTCAGGATACAATTCGTTTAACATTTACAACACAATAGGAAAAAGTGTTGCAGAGAGAAAAAAAATAAAAATGTAGGTTGTACAAAAATAGCCTATTAGCTATTTTTATTTGTCTTGTCAAAATACTAAATTTGTTTGACATTTTTCTGTTAACACAGTAGGAAAAGTGTCGCAGAGAAAAATAAATAAATACGACATCTTTCATTTAAAATGATAGGCTAAGCAAAATATAAACAAAACCGAGTTGAACGTCCTTCAAGGACAGCGCATCCACACTTTGTTCCATCCTTATTCTGCTCTGTCACTCATCGATAACCTGCCTATTATGTCTGAGGGCTGTATATTTACCACCGGTACAGTCTGCTCTGAGCATCGTTATGCACATGCTGCGCACAGACCCCGCAAATAAAACGCGTGACATTTAAAGCATGCGTGCAGCGCGTGCATAACAGTCCTGAGCGCAAGCTGTACCGGTGGTCAATAAGAATAAAGCGCAGATATGCTGTTCTAAATGGACGTCGGGAACGGGATATTGTTAGACCGCCCGCTCCCGTTCAAATTACACCAGCGTTTTATTCGGGAATTTAACACTTCAAAGTAGAGGTCTGCATTCCCCGCGGCTCTCCCGCGGGACCCGACTGTATTTTTTGCGCCGCGGGAATGCAGACCTCTACTTTTAAGCGTTCGCGTGATAACTTGTGGTTAAAGCGCCACTCAGCGGTCAAAAGCTGCAAATGCATTTTGCAGACACGGCGGCAGCGGCGCCCACGGCGGTAAAAAGCACGTTCTGGTTGGCCACCTACTGTACAACTAAAGTTGTAATAAATAAGTGTCTCTCGTCTCGTTCGCCCGGTTACACAGGTGAGTCTGTATGTCACATATTAGGCAAAAATTGACTGTTACACTGCTTATAGCGTTTTGTTTTTTTTACTGTATTAAATTATAGCGTTTTATACAAGTAACTTTTTTTCTAACTTTTATAATTGAAGTCTATGAGCAAAATGTTGAGTGCAGTACTTGGATTGATTATGCAAATATCCATATGAGCTCATTAATGACTGAGCAATGTGTCTGTAATAGCTGGAATTACCCTCTTCAGTTGCAAATGAATGAATGGACTTGAGACCTGTATTTAAATTATCTAGTTCTGTTGTGCACCACAGACACTTTCTTGTCTGTCCGGTGTGCAAGAAGACCCAGGCGATCCCATCAGTCCATCTGCGTCTGTATGAAACAGGCCACGCCAGAGGACATCACAGCTGTGGTGGACAAGGACAAGGCAGAAAGTCTGAAGTCTGGCATATGCTATGGCCTAATTCAAAAGTTTTGCGAGGATGCTGATCCACCTTCCAGGTTAGTGGAAGGCTTTTATAAAGTAAAAATATGTTGTGCTTCCCATGTAGTAGCAGGGAATCTAACCTAATTTTTAATTCTTAAAAGGTGGGTTGAGGAACGGCAGCATCGCCACACGGTGGTGACTGATGTTCAAGAGCTGCCACACAGACCAGCCTGCCACCAGCACATCCCCACAGCCACATGTGGCTAAGACCAGTGAAGGTGTGCAGTCTGATGAGGTCAGCAGTGGCGAGGCATTTCAATGGTGAGAAATAAAGTCGTACAACTTGACTGATGCAGTTGTTGTGTACTGTTAGTCACATCAAGCACAAATATGCATTATTATAACAAATCATGTTTTCCCTATTGCAGTGAGAGAGATGTGCAGTTGAGTGGCCGGTCAAGGAAGCTCATGGCAGAGCTTGGGCTGCACAGAAAGCATTCCCTGGACCACCCGCTGCTGAAGAGCTTCGCCAACCACCTGGATATAGACCTGCACGATGAAAATGTCAAACAGGAGGTGAGAACTACTGTAACAAAATGGCTGTTCAAATTGCTATGCGGCATGCATTTTAAAATGCTTTTCTTTCTTTTCAGGTTGAAAATGTGGCCAGGTTCATGTTTTACATGAATCCTGTTCAGCCATCCCTTGAGTTTGTCAGGGATAAGGAGAGGACCACAGAATTCTTCCGTGAGCTCTCAGCGGCTAAGCTAAGCTAAGCTAAGCGACCAGACACAGTTCAACTACATGAAGAGCATAAAAAGGTTGGTAGCATGTGATGTTTAATTCTGTTTAATATATTGTCCACAGTGGTGTTGACCAGAATGTGTGTGTGTAAATATATGTAAATTATTCAATGCTTGCCCTTCCTTTGGCAGATTCCTGCAGTACCACACAGCGGACACCAACCTCAAGCTGCAGAACAAAGATCTGCATGAAGACTGTACACTTCATAGAGTTCATTATGGCGCAAAAGAAGGACTGCTCCAGGCTGGTGAACAAGAAGAGCACTCAAAAGAGGTACAATTAATTGTTTGAACCCAATTAAAGTGGATCACACTAGGGATATGTGAGCAGTGTGGTAAGCAATACTGTGATGTGTTAATATATTTTTATCTTGGTTGTCATAGACATGATCTGCTGACCCAGCCACTGCAAGGTAGACCGCAGGACTGCTGGGCTGTGCTGCACAAAGCCAAGAAGGACTTCTTGGCCGTCCTCAGCAAGGTGTACTCACAGCCACCTGACAAACTGACCAAGTCTGAGTGCACCTTGGTCCTTTATTACCTGGAGGCTATAGTGATCCTGAAGCCTCTCCAGCGACCATGTGTGGTCGAGCACATGAAGGTGAGTGTTAGTCTCTTTGTCCACTGTATTATACAATTTGCCTGTTACTTTTGTCACCATTACCATTATTAATTATTGTCATAAACTTGTGTTATGCAGGTTGATGAATGGCTGAAAAGCAGTGGTGGACAGTGACGAAGTAGTTTTTCTTCGTTACTATACTTAAGTACATTTTTCAAGTATCTGTACTTTACTGGAGTAGTTTTATTTTGAGTAACTTTTACTTTTACTTCACTACATTCCAAAGCATAAGATCGTACTTTTTACTTCACTACATTTCATAAAACTTATCGTTACTCCTTATAATATATCACGTGCTCCGACACGCAGAAGCGGTGTCTGATTCAAGAACGAACTGATTCTTTTCAATGAACCCGTTAAATCGGTTCGCAAATCGGACCAAACGATTCATTCACGAATTGGAATGATCCGATTGCAGCTGTTCTCGAGTCGACAACTCACTGATTCAAATTAACCGTTTAGTGCGAGTCTCCAGTGAACTGAATTCACAAGTAAGAACCGGGAGATCTTGTGAGCGCACGCGCATCTGATGCTGCTAAAAGTAAGTTACTAATGTTGAATTTTAGGATTAATTATTGTAACTGAAAATCATATTTAGGTCAAAACTGTCAGTTGTTTGTGAACTAAATCTGCTGTAAAGGGTGATCTATTTAAGCCCACTGAAATGCTTGAATGCAGACACATTAACATTTTAGGTAAAAAAAACCCTAAATTTTACCATTTTAGGTAAAAAAAAATAACACGGATTACATAAAATAACTCATGCACGTTCATCTTCCCCGCTGCTGTAACGTTAGCAGTTTTACTAAAATGCTATGCATTTAGCACTATGTGACGTCTGTTTTTATATTGTTTGTCAGCACACATAGCCTAAGTTATCTGGGGCCCGTATCAACTAGCCGAGTAGACAAATATAAATGTTTATTGATAACCATGCTGAAAATAAGTCAATGTTAGCTGATGCTAACTGTCTAGCTAACAAGCTTGCTGGTGCTAAGTTGAGGAAATTTTTAGATATAAAGTCCAAATATATTTATTCAACCACCTAGATAGATTACATCTAAGGGAAAAAGAAAGGATGTGATGTTCAGAACATGGTAACTACAGTAATTATCAAAGTGGGAAGTGATGCCCTCTGGGGGCATTTGGCCAGGGGTGTTTTTACACCACAGACAAGGTTTGAGAAGAAAAAAAATCATTATGAACGTCTGTTTTTATATTGTTTGTCAGCACACATAGCCTAAGTTATCTGGGGCCCGTTCTTCGTACGTCGCTAACTCAGTTAGCTGGATTTGTTTGTTGATGATTTGGCGTGAGTTTGGATTGGTTGGTTCTTCGAAGCTCATCTCGGAGTTGCTGTCATAGCAACAGATCCATAAGCTTAAACCTGCTCGGGAGCAGCTTACTTCACGTAAACAGGATTAGATTGCATCTTTTTAAGCAGAATTGATACTTAAAATCTGTCCGCTACCACCGCTACTTTATTACAAGAGTACCCTACTAATCCAGGGACAATAATTTAAAATAATAATCATTTAAAAATTAATTTAAAGATAATATAATGTTTGTGTAGTCTTTAATACTATAGACACAGCCAGTTTTACTCACTAAAGGTTTATTCGTCATAAAATTATTACTTCATAATTGTATTCGAGTCATACACACATGCTACACAGATAATGTAGAGTCGTGCATTAATCTGAGTGATGACAGATGTTATGGGAGTGGCTTGATGGAGCACAGAAGATGCAGATAACATGATCTTGACCCTTAAAAAACTTTAATTAATGCTGTCACGTAACAAATCTGTTCAAATATAAAATTAAATGAATTGCTAATTACTACATTGAAATAAAAATGTAAAGCCTGTACAAATATTAGAAATCGTGAATATAAATAATTGGGAATCATGTAAAAAATTTTAATGAAATAAAAACAGTGCGCATTTCATTTATCATTTCATCTCGGATGTAATAAGCGACGTACGAAGAACGGGCCTCTGGATCAACTAGCCGAGTAGACAAATATTAAATGTTTATTCATAACCATGCTGAAAATAAGTCAATGTTAGCTGATGCTAACTGTCTAGCTAACGAGCTTGCTGGTGCTAAATTGAGGTAATTTTTTAAAAATAAAGTCCAAATATTTTTTGAGAACCCTAAAACTACTGAGAACCACAACGTAGTGAAAGCTCGGTCACTGATCTTCAGGTTGGCTGGTGACTCAAGGTAAGCATGCTTTTTATATCTGTCAGCACAATTTAAGTTGACAACATATTGTTAATCAAACCTTTCACAAATTATGCAACCATAAAAAAAAAAAGTGTCTCTAGTGGTGAGTATGAGGATGTCCTTGATGCTCCTTCCACTGCATCCACATCTACTGGATTCAATCCAAAGATGGATGCTCAGGCGGCATATGATGCCTTTCTGAAAGAGCACCCTGTGTCATTGGATGGGGAGTCGCCAAGTAAAGAGGCACGCGCCCAAATCTCACCTGCGTTTAGCTGGCAGCTGCATGAACGATGGCTGAAGGCGCAGATGAAACTACGTGTGGAGCATGTCCTCTGTAAGGTTTTTTTTTTTTTTAATATTAACAAAAATTTACAGTTTACAATTGATGCACATTCGCCCCAATATGACTGCCATCCGGTTAAAGAGACTTTTGGCCGCCTAATTAATCACTCCAGGAAGCGCTCTAACCTGAGACCGAGGGCATTCGTGGTGGACAGTAATGGCGAGGTGAAGGATGTTATCCTTTTCATCGTGTCAACCACAATCAAAGTCAATGACGAACCGTAGTTTGATTATGGTGTAATAATGTATGGTTTGATCATTTTGAGTAGAAATGCATATTGCATTTTTTTTGTTGCAAATAAAACTCCCATAGTCCATAACTACTGTAGTTTTAACTTATTTTAATATATAAATTCAGTTAAATCATCAAACATTTGCATGACTTGACAGTGACTTGCTTGACCCAAGCTACGACTTGACTTGCTTGATTCTCACAAAAATTGACTTGGACTTGCTTGAGACTTGAAGGTTAAGACTTGAGACTTACTTGTGACTTGCACATGTGTGACTTACTCCCACCTCTGCAAACTTTACAAAAGTTAGAAAGTGTTGCACGCGCTTGCAGCATCAGGAGGTGTAGAACACGAGCGGCTGAATTCACTATGATGATGATCTGTTTTATCTGTTACATCTGTTGCTTCACTTATCTCCATTTTCAGTGATTTAACAAGCCTGTCAAGTTGTGTGTGTTTTAATCTGATATTCCGATTTTTTAAAGATGTGTAAATATATTTACTATTTTAAATACCTTTTGATAGAGTTGACAGGTTAGTTGCTCTGTGTTAGCGATCTGTTATGGCAGCCATGTTGGTCTTGCAGCGATGCATGATGGTTAGTGTAGTGTACAGTGTTGCCAACTAATTTTCAGAGAAAGTTGCTAAAGGAAGGTCGATTTGTTGCTAAAAGTTGCTAAATGACGTTGTGATGTCATTGCGCAATGACGTCATTGCGTAATCACGACGCAAAATTGTCACATATAAAATATATTTTTTGCTGAGATTTGATGATATGACAATTTAGATTTGTTTGTAAGATAATATGCATGATATAATATTAAAATATAAATAACTGTATTTTTATACATTGAATTATTATTTTTGTTCTTGGCTGCATTGTTTAACTTTTGATTAGCATTGCTGTCAAGCAGAAATGTGGGAGTCTGGCCTTAGTTGGCAGCCCCTGAAAAAAAACACACATGAACACACACTCACAAGTTAATTTATTACTGGTAAATGCACTTTTATGCAAGGCCGTAACCATGTCTTGAACATTAGGGGGGGGACCAACTTATATATACACACAGTATCTCACAGAAGTGAGTACACCCTAGGGTTGTGACGGTGAGGAAATTTTCCCACCGGTTAATCGAGTGTGACAACACCGGTATCACCGTTGGGGATGGGGGTAAGTGCTGTGTTTTACTTTCACTTTCAAATTAGCAGCAATTGAATTGCTGCAATTCGGCGTCAAGCAACTGTTCGTTTGAGTTTTTCACACTTTTCCTTGGATTT